>NC_059427.1:51628327-51647904 GCF_021028975.2 Sphaerodactylus townsendi | reverse complement strand
AGTTCTTCTTCTTGCTGGTTCTTCTCACAAGCATTAGGTGATACCATCACCACCATGGACCATGTGGCATGCATGATAAAAGAAACAGGCAAGCCTGGTGAAAGATAAAAATGAATTCAAGCAGCAAGCTATAAGGAATAGAACAATTCATGCAAATGACAGCAACCAATGCAAATCAATCACAACTGGGCTCAATAAAAACCATAAAATCAGCAAGTATATCTGCACCAAGGGGTGGAGAAAACCCTTGAACAGATTGAAGCAAAATGTCAAGCAAGAAATCTATTTTTTTTTTTTAAATATTTTTATTGATATTTCGGAATTATTACAGATTTATATTGTATACTTTATATACATCCTCCATATCATTTTTCCCCCTTTCTCCCCCCACCCTCCTTCTTCTTCTCTTCTTTAGATGCGCAGCAGCAGGTCCATTCTTTTCAATCTTCCTGTCCATTTTTCTTCTGTAATTCCAATTTCGTTTAGCCAGTCTTTGAATTCCATCCAAATCTCCTTCATATCCTTTTGCTTTTCTTGCCATATTTGATTTCTTGACATTGTGTCGAAAATTTCTAATTGTATTTGCTCCCATATATATTCCAACCATTTCTGCATTGTCCAGATTTTTTTGTCCTTCCACCCCAATGCTATTACTGCATGGACCGCTCTAATCATGAATTTGAAAAGTTTTCTTTTTCTTTGTTCTATTATAGTATAATCCACTATACCTATAAATAGTAAATCTATATTTATCTTTATTTTTACCTTTACATATTTTTCTATGTATTTTATCACATTTTCCCACATATTTTTTACTTCTATACATTCTAGCCACATATGGGTATATATTGCATTTTTTTCTCCACAATGCCAACATTTCGGACTGAGCCCACTTATCATATATGCCAACTGTTTCGGTGTTCTATACCATTTTAATATTAATTTCTTCTCTAGTTCTGCATATTTATCTATTTTTATTTTATTCATATTATCTATAATCCTTTTAATAAGGTCTATGTCTTTCACTCCATCTTGTTGCCATTTTTCCATTATGATTCTTATCATGAATTCTTGATCTTCTATCATGTTTTTGTATATAACTCCTAATATTTGTCCTTTCTTTTCCTCATATATTTTTATACAACTTTTCATTATACACTCTTCCTCCCTCCTGGAGGCTTTTATCTTTTCCCAGATTCCTCTTAATAGTAACCAGTTTTCTTTACCTCCTTTCTCTATAAAATTTGGAAACGGTATTAATTCTCCTCTTTCATTGTACAATTGTGCTACTTTGTATATTCCTTGTCTGTGTAGGGATCTTATTGTTTGTGCTCCTTCCTGTCCAACCATGCTCGCGAGTGGTGCCGCACCCAATAGCCCTGGCATCCATTTTCCCTTCCATTTCTCCCAGATTTCCATTAACACCTTTCTAGGGCCTTTTAATTTTTGTCTTTCTATTTTTGAACAACTTGAATATATTCCAAAGCTACCCGTGTTCAAGTTTATTTCATTTTCGAACTTCATCCATCTGTCTCTTTTATCTATTTGAATTCCCATCAAACTTTTTATTTGAAATGCCTCGTAATATTCCTGTAATTTTGGGAGCCCCCAGCCCATTAGTTTTTTAGACATATAGACTATTTTATTCATCACTCTTGGTTTCTTTTGATTAAATGCCCATAGTTTAATTTTCTTATCCCATTCTTCAAATTGTTTTTTCTTAATCTTCAACGGCAAAGTACGAAATAGATAGAAGAGTTTTGGCATTATACACATTTTTAATGCTACTATTCTCTTAGAAATAGATAGATTCTTCCCTTGCCACTCCTTTAATTGCTTCGTTATTTTTTTCCATATTACTTCGTAATTATATTTAAACATCTTTTCCTTCTTATTTGTTAATGTTATACCTAAATATTTAATCTTCTTCTTCACCATTTCTTTTCCTAGTAGTTTTTTTTCTATATTTATTCCCAGGATTTCAGATTTCTCCATATTAACCACCAAACCAGAATGCTTTTGAAAGTCTTCTAATATTATTTTTAATTCTTTTAAAGTTTCTACAGGGTTAGTTGTTATTAGTAATAAATCATCTGCAAATAAGTTTAATCTTATTTCTTCTTTATTGATTTTATAGCCTTTGATCCTACCATTATTTCTAATTCTATCCGCTAAGTATTCCATTGCTACTACAAATAATGATGGAGAAAGTGGACATCCTTGTTTCACCCCTCTTTCTATCCTAATTTCTTCCGACCATCCATTATTTATCATAATCTTTGCTTTATTGTTTTTATATAATTCTTTTAATATCATTATTAATCCCTTTCCAAATCCCGTCTGTTCCATTATTTGGAATAAATATGCGTGGCTAACTGTGTCAAATGCTTTATAGACATCTAATTTTATCATGGCATATTTTTTATCCTTACCATGTTCCATCACATTCAATACATTTCTTATGGGATAGCTAATATCTCTATCCTTCACGAATCCGTATTGATCTTGACCAATTATTTTTGGTAATATTGCCTTTATTCTGTTCGACAATATTTTAGTAAATATTTTATAATCCTGGTTTAATAAACTTATAGGTCTGTATGATTCAACCTGTTCTGGATTGCGCCCTGGTTTTAATATAGTGATTATTTCTGTTTCTCTCCATGTTTCTGGTATTTTCTGTCCCTTTAATATCTTATTATATAACCTTTGTAATTCAGGTATTAATATTTCTGCCATTTCTTTGTAATACTCTGCTGTAAATCCATCTAAACCAGGCGACTTGTTGGTCTTTAATTCTTTTATTACTAAGCCTATTTCTTCTTGTGTTATATCTTTCTCCATACTTTGTTTCTCCTCCTGTGTTAGATCTTTTTTATGTATTTCCTCTATCCTTTCTGTGTCTATCCTTTTAAATAATTTTTGATAAAATTGTGCAAACCTTTGTCTAATTCTTATGTTTCCTGTTATTCTTTCTTTGTTTTCACTTGTTATTGATTTAACTCTTTGTTTTTCTTTCTTTTTCTTTAAATAATTGGCTAGTTGTTTCATTGACTTTATATTGGTTCTTTGAAATTGATTTTTGACCCATGTGTCTTTTTTCCATAACTCTAATTGATCCAATTCCTCCAGTTGTTTATTTAGTAGTTTTAATTCATTATAGTCAGTTATATTATTTTTGTTCTGTAGTTTGTCTCTGCAGTCTTTGATTTTTTCCACTAATTGATGTCTTTCCTTATTTAATGCCTTTTTCTGTCTTTTTTGTATTTCTATACAATACCCTCTCATTACTGCCTTCGAGGCATCCCACAACATCCCGTCAGAGACGGTGTTTCTATTTTCTAAAAAATAGTTTTTCATTCCTTCCTGTAAAATCTTCTTATTTCTTTCATTCTTCATTATAATATTGTCATATCTCCATCTATACTGTTTGTCCTCTTTTGCCAGTCTGAGTGTAGCTACCACCGGAGCATGGTCTGAAACCCACTCTTTGTGTGTCTGGATCTCTACACATTGTATAGACTCCATGTTCTTTGTCAGAATATAGTCTATGTATGTAAATTTTTTATGTCTGTTAGAATAGAAAGTTGGTTGTTGTGGTTTTCCCGTCTCCTCATACATATTAGTTATATTCCATTGTTTAAAGCCCTTATAAGTTCTCAAATCCATATTACAGTCTCCCACTATTAATGTTTCTCCTTTATATTCCCTTTGTACTCTGTTAAATTGTTTTTGTAGGAAACTCTTTTGCTTTTTGTTAGGTGCATATAAGTTCATTAGTGTTATTTGTATCTCATTAAGAAAACCTTGTAACAAAATCCATCTCCCATTTTGATCCTTCAATATTTTTTGCACTTGTATGTTTATATTATTTTTCACTAAAATAGCAACACCATTCTTCCTTCCCTCTGCCCTTGATTCACATAAGGTTCTCCAGCCCGGTAGCTTTATTAAAGGAGCAATATCTCTCTTTCTTTTATGTGTTTCTTGGATGCAAACCAAATCCCAGTTTTCTTTCTGCTCTAGTTTGGCTAGTTTGAAAATCTTTTGAAATTGGAATTGAAATCGTTAATGTTATTTTGCAGATGCAAGTTTTAATCTCTCCTGCCGCCATAAGTATTATTGATTTTTGTCTACTATTTTTCGGGCCTGCTGCTTGTTCATATTCATTCTTTTTTCCCCTCATTTTTCCCCCTTCTCCCCCTTCCCAGAATGTTCTGAGGAGGGCTGCCTCCCTCCCACATCTTGGATTTTTTTAAACCTCTAGGTCTTCCCCCCCCCCCCCCAGCATATATTCTTAGTCAATTCTCTCTGTTAATGACAATCAATCAGTTTAAAAATTCTTATAACATTCCAATAAAAAGATAGCTACAAGCTTTGTACATATCAACTAAATTGCATCTTACAACCTATTTTTCCCTCAGAAGAGAGTTTTCTGTCTGGGCATTCCGCCCATTTTGATGTTTACTGAAACAGTGTTAAAGCTAAATAATACTATTCAAAACAAATGTCTGGGAACCTTTCCCAGATTGTTAAAAATAAACAATGTTAGAGCAGATTACTGTTTTTAATATCTTCCAAAAACTACATACAAGAGTTATTTTAGTTAGTGATTGTTATTCAGTTGGGTTCTATTTAGTACTTAGAGTGAAATGTTATATAGCCGGTAAAAAGAATTTTTGAAGAAGTCTTGGCTTATGTTATTTATTTTTTCTTTAGTGCTTTGAGCGTCTGGTATCTTGTGAAATTAAGCAGCCTGGTCCTGCATGTCGTCTTCTTCTGAATCACTGTCTGTCTGAGAGTTCTGCAGCTTCCAAGGAGAGACCCAGTTTATCCAGAAGTTGTTATTGCCTCTCTGGGAGTTCTTGCTATATATTTCTGATTGTTTTTTTTCAAAAAGTAGGATAAGCCATTGGTAATATCCATGAAAATCTTCTATTTGCTTTAAATGAAGCGTTTGCATATGGCATTAGTGTTTTCATGATTTGCAGCGTTTCTGGTGAGAGAGATCTTGTCTCACAAAAATTTTCTTGCCTTTATACATCAAAGGCTGAGCATTTCTCAACTTCTTGTATAGTGTTTCTTTGATCTCTTCTGTGGTACATTTGAAAATAATGTCTGGGATTCTGTTTCCCTGAGAAAATCCTCTGTGGGCTCTATCGCCGATTCGATTATGCGTTGGTATGTTTATAGAATTGAGCAACAGTATTAAATGGTTTTTTTATATCTGTTTTAGTCCTCCATTCTCGGGACTCCAATTAGCGAAGGTTTAGCAGCGTCTTTGTCTATCTGAGAGAGAGGCTGTGCAGTTTCAAGAAGTCCAATATGCGTCAGTGTTTTTCTTTTATTTGTTTCACCGTTTTTAATCACTCTCTCCGCAGTGTTAGAAAGTTTCTTTGACATGTCTTGTATGTCTTTATCAATTGCAATCAGGTTGATCTGTGTTGTCTTAGTAAAGTCATCAAAGGAAGCCTTTATCTGATTTGTTAGCTCTGACAAATCTGTTTTAGTTACATAAGTTTCCTTGGGCGCCATGTTTTTGCTTCGCCCTTTATCTTTTTAGTATTTTAATTGGACTCACCGGTTTGTTTTTCGTCTCTTCAAAGCTGTCCGGTGTTCTCTCTTTTGAGTTCTCTGTTTTAAGTTGATTATTAGTCTTTATCTTCTCTTTTATGCCATTAAATCTTTGTTGTTTGCCGGGAGGGTGTCGAAAAGCGTCTAATCCTTGTCGGACATGCGCAGAAAAGCCGAAACTTATAAAGCTTAAAAGCTATGTCTGTGGCAAAAACTGATATTTCTATTCTAGCGGGGCTTGGCCACGCATTGCTGTGGCAATTGTCCTTTTCATCACAGTCTACAACCCACACAGATGTCCACGCAGGTCCAATGATCCACAGCATAGCCTTTTGGGGTGGTCAAATGGAATCCCTCTTTCCCTTTTAAATTCACATTGTTATATGGTGGTGTCTTGTTTTTTTAGTTTAAGGTAACCCTTTCCATTCTACAATGGAACTGTGCAGAGTGCGAATCCCACTGTCCATGAGGCTGGTTGACATGCACAGTCCTGGCTTGGATAAGGCAGAACTGGGGCAAGCAGGCTATCCCAGTCAGGCAGCAGAGGCAGGGTGGTGAGGCACTCAGATCAAGGCCAGCTCCCTGGGTTCTTAAAGTGCCACGTGCAAAAGAAGCGGAGCCAGTAGTGTTGGTTTGCCCCCACCCCGCGGATTTTCTTGGACGAAAAAGGCAAACTCCAGCTCACTTTTAGTAAAAGAGAGCTATGGCGAATATGGGTGAGGAAGTGGGTAAGTGGTGGTTGGATGTGAGGGAGGGTAGAGTGAGGTGTGTGAGGATGAGCTGGATGTGCATGAGAGTATGTGTGTTGTGTGGTAGTAGTGGGTGAGGCACAGAGAGTGAAAGTTACCTGCGTGTGAGGGGGGGGGAACCCCACCTGACGTCTCACACGGCAAAGTGTGTATGTGTTTCACTTCCACTCGTATTACCTAACAGTATTACTTATTTACTGTTTTCAATGCTCATCCTTGGCCATCTGTGCGAACATTGTAAGGGCATACCAACCCCTCAGGCCACAGACATGCTGCACGAACATTCTGACAGTTAAACACAACCAGCTTCATGGCCTGGTGCGCCAGGGAAAAGATATTTTACCTGGCTCAGGTATTGAATTTCAGCAATGTGAATATCCAAAAACCTGCCCACATTGGAAAGGCACATTGAGTGAAAATTTGAAAGCAATCCGTCCAGTGGTTTCGGAGTTAGAGCACGACTCACAAACGGACGGTTTGCTTTTTATATATATAGATAGTTACCTCTTGCCTGATTTCTCAACCGTAAGGAGTTTCTCAAAGTGGTTTGCAAATGCCTTTCCCTTCCTTTCCCCACAACAGACACCTTGTGATAACTAACTGAACCCCTCTGTGGGAAGGGAAAGAGGCATTTGGAAGCTGGTCAAATGAGCAAGTATGTCCTTCCATATTTTTTTGAAACTGGAGTCTCCTCTCAGAGCCGGCTTGATCTTTTTTTTAATTCTTCCCCTTGATGTTCAAGATGCAAAACCATGCATCTAGTGGGCTAATGAGAATCCTGGAACACCATGCAGGAACAGTGGTAATCTGGGCAGACCACTTGAATATGTGCTGCCATTTCTATTTCAGTTGCAAATACATTCAGAGCATCTTCCACTGCAGCTGGGACTAGGACTGGGTTCTGAAGTTTCCTTAAATCTGTAGAACAGACATGCGTGGTCTGATGGATAAGTAATCTTCATATTGTTCTCCATGTTTTTATTTATTTCAGTTTTTGACCAACACACCAAAAAATACTTGTTCTTTTCTCTCCTTTCCCCAGACTAGCACACATACTCACTCTCACACATTCTCACTGTCTTTCTCAGTATCTTACACATGGCAATACACATTTGCCTCTCTTGCATGGGAAAGAAGTCTTTAATTACAGTTCCCTTCAAAGAATTTGCTTTTTTAATTCCAACAGCACTGTCAAAAGTGTCCAGTTATATTGACAAAGCTTGTTTCACTGCTCCGCTGTTCTCAATGACAACTTTGGGGTTGATTTGGAATCTAGCCAAGATATCTCCATATGTTCAATAATTTTTTTCCTACTCTGTGCACACCATCTATGTTTTATAGTGTCTTGCGGGAATACGAACAGAAAATAATTCCATCTGTGCACGAGCCTATGACAGAACAGGCCACTGACAACTTGGAGGGGCAATCTGTGAGGGTGGTCAAACTTTTCAGGGGATCTATGGCCAACTTGCAAGAAGCACAAAGATATCAATATAACAGGAAAATATTGATATAACACAGATATATTGATATAGCATAGAAATAACAATATTTTTATTTTATTTCATTTATATGATTATACTTATACACCACTCATCCCTGGATGTAGCCAGGGCTTTAAAAACAAAGCCAACAATCTTGTGATGATCAGGAGTGACCCAGAAGTGGAAGCAGCCAAGCTATGCAGAAGTCAGTGGGGTGCCTCCTCACATGTAAACAGAGAAACACAAGGAGACCCCACTGCATAGTGTAGAGCCCCAAGGAAAACACTCCATGCATTATGGGCCTCTTTTTGCATAAGGGTTATCTTCTTGAGTAGGATGTCTCTCTCTCTCTGGAAGCTGCCCTCTGACCCCTTCCTCTCCCTTTGGCCGTTTCTGCACGGCGTCGATGGGGGTTCGCACGAATGGTCCCAGAAACAGCCGGGCAGACAGCGCAGTAGAACACCGTCGCCCGGCCAACCCGGCGTGTCCCTGGCCCTCCGGCACGTTGCCGAGGCCTGGAGACACGCCCCCCCGGCCTTGCACGCCTGCTTCAGCATCGCAGGGCAGGGGGCGTGTCCCCAGGCCTCAGCGACGCGCCGGAGGCCCGGAGACAAGGTAAGTGAAGGGTGGGAGTGGGGGGAAGGGCGCCTTGGAGCTGCCGCCGTTCGCACGGCAGCGGCTCCAAGCCGGCGTTTCCAAACAACCTCGCTTGCCAAGCGAGGTTGGGAAACGCCGGCTTCGTGCCAGTCGGGCGGCGTGAGGGCGGCGCGGCTGCGCAGCAGCTGCGCCCCCTGTGCGAATGGCTCCCTGGGGACGGCGTTTTTGCCGTCCCCAGGGCGCCATAAACCGCCCGTGCGGAAAGGGCCTTTGTGTACTTTGTTCTCAGCCATTCTCTGCATGACTTTTCATGGAGTCGCACAACTCTACAGGTCTTTCTGTAGAAACAATGCCCTCATATTTTCATACACATGATGCAGGATTTTCTTTATTCTTTAGATTAGGCTACTCTCTCTCCTTTTGAATGCAACCTGAATGTGAATTGAATCTACTTCAATAAACAAGCTTTACTTTTGCAATATACTTCTTGGGAAATTTATTTTCTGCACACAATATCACACTTCTGTGACTGAGCAAACTCTGCTATATGAATCAAATATCCCAATAGGAAATAGGTAAATTTACTTTTGATAACTTGAACTAATTTCCTTGATCTATCTGGAGTTTATTTTGAAGCAGGAGTCTATGCTCTTCACCATTGCGATGTAACTGCCTCCCCAAGCCCACTCTCATCATGTCTGTTAATCATCATGTCTGTCTGTGTCATGACTTACACTGACATTTCACACTTGCCTACATGTGAGTGAGCTGTCTGGCATTGGAGTTGGGGTTCATTAAGCATGTATCATGGGTGGGCTGGAGTGCAAAGAAGCAAACCCATCTCTCCTTTGAGCTGAATGAAACTCAGCATAGGAAACATAATGGAGCAAAAGCAAGAATATATCTGGAGCCAGGTGGTTGAGTAACCATCCTCTTGAAATGCTATTCATATACCTGACCTAAAGACACCAGTGTCCCATTACATATTCCCCAGTTACTTGAAAGTTATGTAGACAGTTCTGGAACTGATAACCACTGTGAAAGCTATACAAGTAACTTTATGAACATTTAATATGATGTGACTGTATTGTCTGCATAGAAAAAGCCCTCTCAAATGGTCAAGGGAAGGTGTCCTGATTTAGTCACTGATTTATAATAGATGCTAATGGCTAGTAGATGTAGGTCTTCATGGTCAAGTATCAGGAGTATAAGTAGTGGCTTTCACCGATCCCCGGTTCCTGTTGACATCCATCATGGAAATTGGGAATAGACTTCTGATGTGCCTGTGTTACAACTGACGTCCAGATTCGTGCTTGTCCTCAATATGTTGTCAGCAAAAAACTTGGCAAATGTATCAGTGATAACTGTTTGTTCCTAAGACAACAGAGGCTCAGGTTTTGGCATCAGCACTTGCTGAGCTACCTTTAACAATTGGGATAATTGTGAGCTAGCTGATACCATAATAGAAGGATAACATTTTTTTGCTGCCATCGCCACCAAATCATAGGTATTCCATGAGTTCCATAATGTAATCAGATTAGGTACAGGTTCACTGCCAGTGTCATTCCAGATGTCTCCCACCCCTCTTCTAGTCACCCAGTTCTGCAGTAAACTGGGGGGGGGGGTTTACACCCTGGGGTGGGAGTGGTCATAGAGGGGCAACCTTGTTGATAGCTTCAGGGAGCTTCAGATTCCACACTCCGCACTCCCACTGCAGCCTCAGCTAAGCATATGTTTGGGACCCTAAATTCCCCCAGAGCATTCTGGAATACAGTAGGATTCATGAGCTTCCAAGGGTGGACCATTTCAATAACACTTTTTAAAAGAGTCAATATAGTTATTTCCTTTCCCTCCCTTTTTTTCACCATATAAAAAGAGCTTTTCTAAAAAGAAGAAAAGGAGTCAATAACACAAGAAAGAATAGATTAAAAACAGTAGCTTTTATTGGATGAACAGGTTAGAAATGGGGAGAAGCAAATAAACCTTGGGACGTTTATTTAAGGCAGCAGAAGAGGAGAAAGTTCCTACATGATGGTGATTCTATGTAAATCTCAATAAGATTTTCTTTTAGATCTCATTCTGTGGGAGAGAACCCATAAGGATCGTTACAATACCCTAAACTGGTTTTGAACTATTGACTCTCTTAATAAATGAAAATGTTCGGAGGCCTTTTACTTACAACAGCATCCCAACACAGCATGATGTCTGGGTAACTACAGCATTTGTCTTTTTCTTAACTACATCTCCATCTTATTTTTATTCTTAGTGTTGACAATTTAGAGATAATACACATTTTGACTGTCAGGTGCATCGTGCCTACCGCACACATAAGGAGACAAGGGTTGAATCATAAGGATCACAAGTTTGCTTCTTTCTAATAAACACACTCACAGATTTAACCAGAGCACAGTGTTCCATCTCAAACTGGTTCTACTGTGGTTCCCACTGCCTTTGTCAGTTTCATGTTTTAATTTTTTTTAAGGTGATTGATTTTCAAGGTAACATTGATGAGTCATAAACAGAGCAACGGAAAAAATCATTCTTGCTCAGTTTGCTGCAGGAGGTATTGTAAGGATGGGCTTGCGACATATTGCACCCACTGGCATGTAAGCTACTGCTCTTCTCAGAAAAGGTTGAAACCTTCCTCCAACTTAAGTGGCTCTTCCTCCACCAGAGTTGAAGGAAGTTGGAGGAAGTCTCCTTAGGCTGGAGGAAGGTTTCAGACTTTGTAGGATATATGCCATGCTGTGGATGTTCTGTACTCTAAAATCTGTGTTTCCTTCCTTTTTAAAAAACTGTTTTTATTTGTGCTTCAAAATCAAAATCCAAAGCATACACAAAGACAAAAATTCACTAAATTATAAAGTACTCATTTAATACAGACTTCCAGTTTCTTCTGCACCGAATATTAACCCTTCAACCCTAAACGTTCTGTTTACATCCTATTCTTTTCCTTTCTGTTTGCATCCTATTACTTCCCACTGTTTAGCCAGGTCAGACTGCTTAGCCAGGTCAGCATCGCAATCTGTAGCCCTAGGCACCCAGCCCACACAGTAAGCAAGAGAAAGGAGGAGAGGAAGTAACAATCAAAACAAATAGTTAATAAATACAACAAAAATTAAGATTTTTTTTAAAATGAGAAAAAAATTGCACAGCTTTACTAATCAACCAAGCTTAATTTTTGATTCTATAAAATGCATAATAGTGGTTGGATTTCACAGTGTTGCACCCATGTTGAAAAGTAATCTCCGAGGAATCTAAGGAATACCTTAGACCACTTGCACAGAAGGCTGGATTGGAAGCTTCTCAGCTAAACCACTAAGGAAGTCTGCACCCCTACTGCTCTACTAAATCAGAAGGGGGAGGAATAAGATCTCGTGGGTTCAGCTGAGCAACAAGACAGACATCATAGCTGTCATGCATGAGGACATTGACAGCCACCACATTCCACAGGTTTTCCCAAGTGTCCAGTTCCAGAATCTCCTTGGTGATAACTTCATGCCGAGCTGAAACAGAAAAGGCGGAGAAAATTCAAATGTAGAGATAACAAAAGAAGTTCCGCTTTCAACATGTAGCAATCCAAAATGTATCTTGTGCTCTACTTCAATTACAAGAGGAGATGGCAGAGGCTGAAAACAGTGTTTGCAAGGTATTGTTGAAGGCTTTCACGGCTGGAATCACTGGGGTGCTGCGTGGTTTCCAGGCTGTATGTCCGTGCTCTAGCAGCATTCTCTCCTGACGTTTCACCTGCATCTGTGGCTGGCATCTTCAGAGGATCTGATGGTAGGAAAGCAAGTGGAGTATATATACCTGTTGGAGTGTCCAGGGTGGGGGAAAGAACCATTGTCTGTTAACAAGGGTGCAATTAGCAAGCTAGATATACATGTGTTGAGTGGTATCCACCCATTAGCATGTGAGTCACAATGAAGATAGCATGGTCACTAGGTGAGGGCATATAAATAGGAGTAGAAGAGAACAAAGGACAGGCTACTCTGAAGATGCCAGCCACAGATGCAGGCGAAACCTCAGGAGAGAATGCTGCTGGAACATGGCCATACAGCCCAGAAACCACACAGCACCCCAGTGTTTGAAACCTTAAAGCACATTCCAGTTGAATGTAGCACAGAAAAGCTAAATTGCTTTGCTACATCTACCTGTAAGTCTAAAAACCAGAGCACTCAGTCCTTTTGTAGGCTATTTAAATCAGGCAGCTTGTTCATTATGCACTGGTTCTGAGCTGGTGCTTCTCTGCTTCCATAATTATGTCTAGTATGAGGTATTCCCAGTTCCTGGAAATGCGTTGCATACACCCATGTAAGTGTATGCTGAATGGACTTAGAAGGGTGTAATTCTGCTTACACTGTATTGTTGAAGGCTTTCATGGCCGGATTCAACTGGTTGTGGTGGGTTTTCCGGGCTGTGTGGTCTGGTAGATCTTGTTGCTAACATTTCGCCTGCATCTGTGGCTGGCATCTGCAGAGGTGTATCACAGACAGAAGTCTGTTACACACTGTGTCTAGTGAGAAGGGAATGTTGAGTGCACTGGTGAAGCTACCAGGGGGCGGGGGGGTGCGCCGCGCACCGGGCGCACGGTTTTGGGTGATGTTAGGGGCGGAAAATTCCCCCCTGACCCCTCCCCCTTCCCCCCGTTATGTCCAGTTTTGTTTAGGACATATTCTGCTACTGCAGATTTTTCAGGATGGTTAAGCCGACAGCATCTTTCTTGCTCCTTAATACAAGTCTGAATGCTGCGTTTTGTGGTTCCTATGTAGACCTTTCCACAGCTGCAGGATATGCGATAGACTCCTGCAGAAGTGAGGGGGTCTCTCTTGTACTTTGCTGAGCATAGCATCTGCTGTATTTTTTGGTAGGTTTGAAGATGGTTTGTAGGTTATGTTTTTTCATCAGTTTCCCTATTTGATCTGTGATTCCCTTGATGTATGGTAGAAATATTTTTCCTGTGGTGGGCTGTTCTCCACCCTGGGACATGGACAATATATACCCCACTAAACATTCCCTTCTTACTGGACACAGTGTGGAACAGGATTCTCTCTGTGATAAAGATGCCAGCCACAGATGCAGGCGAAATGTTAGGAACAAGATCTACCAGACCATGACCACACAACCCAGAAAACCCTCCATAACCAGTCTGCTTATACTGCTGGAGAAGGACCAGGCTCATACTCTGCCATGAAGATCATTGGTTATCAAACACTATCTTCAATCTATTGTCTGACAGGGTTGCTATGAGGATAAACTGGGAATAAGAAGGTACCCCATCCTGAGGTCACTGGAGGAAAGCTGAAATAAGCTTGGATAATAAATGAGGATAAATAGTTTAAAAAATCAAATAGCCACAATGCTTTAAAAAAAAAGAACTAATTTAAACTAAGCAGTAGAATATCTAGGACTGCTTAAGTGCTCCTTGAAAGGTTTCATTAAAGGCATCCCTTGCTCAGTCCTGTTGCAGATATGAATATATAATGCCACTGGATATAAATTCCTGCAATACTGAATTTATGGAAGACTTTAATGCAAGCCCAAGATTTTAAGAATTCAGGGAATGTGTGCCCCGAGGGGCCATCAGAGACACTCACGCCTACTGTTTGCATTCTGAATATTCTAAGGTTGCTCATGTATTTAAAAATTAATATAATACTACATTTACTGTAATTCAAAATAAACAGAATTGTTTGCCTATTGCATGGGCAACTGGGGAGCAGGGTAATCTAATTGCCCATATTTCATAAAATGGAATTTTAAAGGCAGCGTCAGGATGTGAGGTGGGGCTCCAAAAGAGGGCTCTAAGTGTAGCTCTGGACCTTGTTGGTATACCAACCCTGACATGATGTTTTGAACATTATTTTTTCATGTCTAGACTGTTCAACAGTGTATTGCATCATCTTGGAGAAAACAAACTGCAAAAGAATATGGGACAGTTTCCCAGTTTTCACCATAGTCATGGAAGAAGGGGGAAAACTGAAATTAATAACTTCTTCAGGGAACTGCCAACATAGAAGTGAACCAATTAGGACAGATTTTCATTTGGGAGTAGATTCAGCAACATCTGCATCAAAAAGTATGTGTGATATGAGGATATCAAATTAACTTCAATTATGTTTTGGATAAATTATCAACATTAACAGATGTAAAATTATTAACATCTGCTTCAAAAGGTACATGCGATAGAAGGATATCAAATTATTAACTTCAATTATGTTTGTTAAATTATTAACATTAACAGATGTTAAATTATTAACATCTGCATCAAAAGGTATGTGTGACATAAGGATATCCAATTATTAACTTAGCAAATGGTTTTCGTTTGATTTAGATCAAACTAAGGGCATGTTTCATACATGCAAGGATTAAATGAACACAGTTGAACTTGCTTTCCATTGGGAACATAAAACCTATACTCTTAAATCTGCTGTTTCTTTCCTCAAATTCTCTCCTGCATTAGTAGCATTCATATGCTGCACCACTATGCGTGAGAAAACGATTGCATGTGCTATGTTGAGGTTGTATGTGATTATGCCGTCTCATCTTCTGAAAACAGGCACTGTGGCTTCTATAGGTGGTGGTTTTTAAGCAGCCACATCACCTACACTGGGTGGAGTCAAACTTCCAGTGCTCGTCTTGCACTTCGTCTGTTTGGAACAACTGATGAATTTGGCAGGAGCAGCTGGATTAAAACAGCACTGTAAAATCAAAGCCAGCCTTACAATAAGCAGATTTTAACAAAAACGAGAAATCTTACAGTAACAAAAGAGCTATGAAACAAGAGATATTTTTGCTTCAGAGCCCCCTTTTTTTAAAAGGGAGAGGGGGATAGAAAATCATTGATTTTCTGGCATTAAGAGCTAGGGTGTTTTTTTTACACTTCTTGCAGAAGGAAGAATTCTTTTCAATAAAGGAGAAGGATTTTTTTTCATTTCTCCTGCTTTTTCTTTTGATTCTAAAATAAGAATCAAATCATTAAGAGACTTTATTCTACAAAAGACTTTATTCCGTAAAACTTCAACTTGAACTTTCACTATAAAAGTCTATAAAATTACGCATGGGGTAGAAAATGTTGACAGAGAGAAATTTTTCTCTCTTTCTCACAATACTAGAACCAGGGGGCATCCATTGAAAATGCTGGGGGGAAGAATTAGGACTAATAAAAGGAAACACTTCTTCACGCAACGTGTGATTGGTGTTTGGAATATGCTGCCACAGGAGGTGGTGATGGCCACTAACCTGGATAGCTTTAAAAGGGGCTTGGACAGATTTATGGAGGAGAAGTCGATTTATGGCTACCAATTTTGATCCTCTTTGATTTGAGATTGCAAATGCCTTAACAGACCAGGTGATCGGGAGCAACAGCCGCAGAAGGCCATTGCTTTCACCTCCTGCATGTGAGCTCCCAAAGGTACCTGGTGGGCCACTGCGAGTAGCAGAGGGCTGGACTAGATGGACTCTGGTCTGATCCAGCTGGCTTGTTCTTATGTTCTTATGTTCACTACATGGGCAGAGGATGTGGATAGGCTTTTCTCTTTTTCCCACCCTCTATTCTGAGGAATCTCTAGCCTAGTTGAAGCCCACAAGTTAAACTGAGCCATTTAACAGAGAATAAAACCTAAAACTCTGGACTCTTTCACATGCTATTTAGCAACAAGCCCAGATGCTACTAAATGTACCCTCAAGAGGAAGTAGTATCCAGTCCCAGCTGAGTGCTATTGTCCATGAATACTGCACATGTTTCTAAGTTCCTGTTAGTGGGCTTCATGCATGTATGCTTAAAATGTTTAAAAAGCTGAAAAACTTGGAATGTGAAGTGATCCTTATTAAATATTCAATAGAGTTTCAATCAGATTTCACTATCAATATAAGCTGACTTAATCTAGGGTCTGAAAGAGGGTTTTCCTTATTCCTTTATTTGCAACTGCTTTTGATTTTTCTCATTTGTTTCCAAACATTCCTGCTCTAATCTCTATCAATTCACAGTGGGGTGTTATTTGATGCTCTTTTCTGTGAGCCAGTTCGTATTTTGATCAAGAATGGAATAAAAGCAATAAGACTGTTGCTCTCTCTAAAGTTGCTTTGCACTCTATGAATTGCTCTATAAATTGCTTCAAGATCATGAAACATTTAACAGCAATTTTCGAAAAAGATGGAAGATCTGAAGTATGAATTAATTAATCAGATGTCTTTTTAGAAATGTAAAATAAATACCAAAAATGTAGAGATTAGAGAAAAGATAATTTGCAGATAGTAGCATACTCTAGTCTAGCTAGATCATTGGTAACAGTATCTCAAATAAGTGTTGGAGATGTGAACAGCTAATAGGCACCTTTTTTACTTGTGATGAGAATGCTGTGTTATCCGCAAGGTCTGGAATAATATACCAGATTAAACACATTTCCCATTAGTGCATTTGTTATCTATAGAAACAGTATATTGGTTATCACTTTTAGTACTTATGGCTAAAATTATAATAGTGCAAAACTGGAAACCTCCAAGAATAGAGATTTGGGCTCATAAACTGATGCATACCATGTTATGTTATATAGCGTGTTTTCCCGAAAATAAGACAGTGTCTTATATTAATTTTTGCTCCCAAAGATGCACTATGTCTTATTTTCAGGGGATGTCTTATTTTTTCTGTGTTCTGTTCGTCGGGCATGCTTCCAAACAAAAACTTTGCTACGTCTTACTTTCAGGGGATGCCTTATATTTCGCACTTCAGCAAAACCTCTACTACGTCTTATTTTAGGGGATGTCTTATATTCAGGGAAACAGGGTATTATGTTAATGGATAAGGTTTCTGTAATGAAACAAGGGTTTTAAAGAAGAAGCAGGTGCAAAACATATTTACAGCCCCATCTTGGGGGAGGGGCTGAATCCGCCAGTGGGAGCAGCGTGTGACCTTATTGGCAGTGTGCAACCTCATTGGCAGATTTGCCTTCCCTGGGCACTTGTGCCAGTCTCTGTACTCCTGCGGACACTATCAATGTAGCAGGGGCAGTTCGAGGGGTGTGACTGGGGCAGGAGCTGATATTAGTTGGCTCCCTTCCAGTCATTCCTGCTGTTACACTGGCAGCCCTGGCTTCACATAAGTCCATTATGCCAAATGTGGGTTTCCTAGCAACGGGGAGGCTTTTTCATGTTGCAAGCCTCCTCACGCCACCAGGAAGCCTCCATGGGTCGTTAGTCATTATTGTGCTTCTTTTGTTAAATACTGGAACCAAAACTTAAGAAATGTTAAATTGGATATAAGTGGCAGAGGGGTGTCAATATAACTGGAAGTCTCCAGATTAGGCCAGTTTCATTGTTGCTGTACTGTATGTTGTGTCTTAATAGATATTATATTTATGGACTTTATTTTTGTGTTGTTACGTGTCTTGAGAACTAAGGACACGGTAGAAAAGAAACATTAGTACAGTAGAATTAGTACAGTACAAAGAGCTCCAAATTAGGTGAGTGGGCTAAGAAATGGCTAAACTCACTTACTCAAAAGTTGAATAGAAGTCAGGTGGACTATTTTGAGTGAATGAATTCAAGCTGACGATGTATTTGAAGAGAATGTCCTGTTTAAAAAAATGTTCTATCACAGCACCGTGTCTGATATTAATCAAGTTTGTTGGAGGCTAAAGAGGATATTGTACATAGATATTGGCCTAGCCAATACAAGGGGAATAATTTCTGGCTGAAGAAACTAACATCTTATTTTCACGGGGGTCTGCTTGGAAGAAACCACTGTAGAAAAGGTAATTTTCAGAGAGTCCTACTGTCATTATTAAACAATATTAATTTACTGTGCATGTTTATTAGAGTTTACAGGTTCAGTAACTAATAACAGTTGACTTTTAGAACTTTGCATTTTAATGTTCAAACTCAAGCAGCCCAATCCTAAGCAGAGCAATAGTTTAGAAGGGTGTAGGTTTTCTTCGGATGGCATGGAACAACTCAGACATTGGTCTAACTCTTCATTTGATACACTTCTAAATAATGACTATTTTCACATGGCAAGAACAATATCTTGGGGGCCATCAGGACGAGTTTTGGTGTAACTAGCAAGCTAGAGATAGAGTACTAATTAGAAAGTTAAGTCTCTCTGGGTTAAGTCTCTCTGTAGAAAAGCAAGACCTGCTGAGAAAGAGTCAGCATGGCTTTTGCAGAGGCAAATCCTGTCTTACAAACTTACTAGAGTTCTTTGAGGGTGTAAACAGGCATGTTGATATGGGGGAACCAGTGGACATTGTCTACTTGGATTTCCAAAAGGCTTTTGACAAAATTCCTCACCAGAGACTGTTGAGAAAACTCAGCAATGAAGGAATAAGAGGGGAAGTCCTCCTATGGATTAAAAACTGGTTGAGAAACAGGAAGCAAAGAGTGGGTGTAAATGGGAAGTTCTCACAATGGAGTGATGTAGGGAGTGGTGTCCCCCAAGGATCCGTATTGGGACCAGCGCTCTTTAACCTATTCATAAATGACCTGGAAGTAGGGGTGGGTAGCGTGGTGGCCAAGTTTGCAGATGATACCAAATTATGTAGGGTGGTGAGAACCGCAAAGGATTGCAAAGAGCTCCAAATTAGGTGAGTGGGCTAAGAAATGGCAAATGCAGTTCAATGTAGCAAAATGCAAAGTGATGCACATAGGGGCAAAAAATCCAAACTTCACATACAAGCTACAAGGGTCAGTGCTATCAGTCACAGACCAGGAAAGGGATTTGGGCGTCTTAGTAGATAGTTCCATGGGAATGTCAACTCAATGCATGGCAGCTGTGAAAAAGGCAAACTCTATGCTGGGGATCATTAGGAAAGGAATTGATAATAAAACTGCAAAGATTGTCATGTCCTTATATAAAGCAGTGGTGCGACTGCACTTGGAGTACTGTGTCCAGTTCTGGTCGCCGCATCTCAAAAAGGATATTGAGGAGATAGAAAAAGTTCAGAGAAGGGCAACAAGGATGATTGAGGGACTGGAGCACCTTCTCTATGAGGAGAGGAGACGTCCGAGGGGGGATATGATTGAAGTCTATAAAATTATGCATGGGGTAGAAAATGTTGACAGAGATATATTTTTCTCTCTTTCTCACAATACTAGAACCAGGGGGCATTCATTGAAAATGCTGGGGGGAAGAATTAGGACTAATAAAAGGAAACACTTCTTCACGCAACGTGTGATT
>NC_059427.1:50685680-50701525 GCF_021028975.2 Sphaerodactylus townsendi | reverse complement strand
TAACCTCCAATATTGTTAATAAAAGGACTATTGAATTTTTTTTTTTTGCTCTTGGCATTTTAAGGGCCCTGTGTGTTCTGTATAGCATCCGAGACACATTGGATCAACTTTGGTTGTCATGTTTTCAATAACAAATGGATGGCTTCCATTTTGTCTTCATGCCAAAAATGTATCCTTATACCACTCATACCTTGTACCCATTGAATTCAGCAAAGCATTTTACACAGGACGCTGATGAAGGCGCCTGAGAAACCTCTTCCTGCCACTTTATCATCCAGCTGGAAGAAGAGCCCTGGAGAAGGTGAAAACTTGCACACTGTGTTCGGTCATACTGGTTGATCTAATAAAAGGCATTATGTGGTTTTGTGTCTTGATACTTGCGGTAAATAAAAACGGTCTCTAAGTGACCTGATACGGCCCCATTACCGAAGCATACGAGCTCTCTTTCCTGCTGCCAGAGGACAAGAAAGCACAGACACAGCAGCCACCCCCTCCTAGGGAAAGGCACTCTATCTTTTGGCAGAGGAGCGGGATCACTGAGGCCGTCTAAACAGGGAAAGCCTTCACAGCCTCTGTTGTGTCCCTGGCAGAAAGAGGGAGAGGTCCAATGCAGTGGTGAATAGCATAACTATGTGGAACTGGGAAAGAACTGATGGAATAGGTGGGAACCACACAGATGATAACTGAGATTTTACCACACAGCTATGTGGTGAAATCTCAGTTATCATCTGTGTGGTTCCCACAGGAAGTGAAGGCCTGCTACAGATAGAGAGGTCTTGACAAGCCTTTCCTTCACGGGCTGCTATTCAGGCCAGTGCGCATATCACTGAAACCTTCGTAAGGAATCTGAACTGTCACAAGATAGTTGTTTTTTAGAGGACTTCCCATATTACGATCTGTATTAAGGCCTGTTGTGCTGGCTTCTTAATTTCTGTAGCCATGGGATTGCCATTGAGAGACTGGGTGATTTCTGCAATTGTGAAAAACCATGGGGGGGGGGGGGGGGCTTTCAATTGCCAGAATTACACAGGAGCCACTTCTTTATACTCCCATGATTGTGACCAAGCTGCTTCTGCCAGAGAAATGATTTTCTGTACTTCCCTTTCTTGGCAGGGTCCAAGCATCATTTCTGCCTGTGAGTCATGTAGGGACTGGCATCCTGAGCCCCTCTGTGCAAACAATCCCATGCTCTACACAAACTCTCATGAGTCGTGAATGAAAAAAAAACCAACCTCTTGCTTTAATTCGGAAATGGCACAAGGACACCATGCGATGGAAGTGGGCCCCAGGAGTACTGCTAAACTGCTATCCACTGTGCTTTTTGATGACGTCCGGTATAAGAGGGGACAGATTTGCATTAAAATATACCTGCAAAAATCCCCTTTTCTATCCTATCTATCTCTATCCACCTTTAAAAAACAAGAATCATGTTCACTATTGCATTTGCTTGCCCAAATTAAGCACTCGTGTTGGGTTCAAATTGAATTAACGTCGTGCACCAAGAGAAGAAAGTATGGTTAGAGGATAGCTTGATGAAAGGGTATCTCTGTAGTCTGCACTATGGCCTTTCCTATGCTCCACTTAATGTTTTGGAAAGTGCCACCAGGTTATTCAGACAGCCACCATCTGTTGTTCAGTCCACAAATGGCCTGAAATAAGGTAGAGGCCCCTTAAAAATTGATGAAGCAGAAATGACCGTGGGAGGATTTTGCCTCAGGCATGGGACGATAGCACATTTTTCTGTCACTCAGATGGGAGTGGGAAAAGGGAGAGATTAAGCCTTGTCAATTTTTGGAAGGGGATTAGCTGGCCTCCAGGGTTCTGCTGGGAGTTCTTATTTCTCTCTTTTGAGGTTGTTTGCAAAGGCTGTGCAAAGGTTATTAGTAGAAGACATGAGAGCCTTTTAGAGCCAGTCTCTGTTTTAGTTAGTGGAAGATCTTGGAGTGAGATGGAGTTTGGGACTAGAGAGATTGAGATTAATTAAGCCTAACTAGGAAATAATTTTGAGAAAAGAGAGTAGATGGATCATAAATAAGGTGGCAAGTATATTACAGAGGAACCTGTATGGTTCCTGGAGGGCCCCCTTCACTTCAGCTCTGGGCTTGCTCCGGGCACCCCATCTTCACCTCTCTGCAGGCCGGCTCCTGCTGTCCCCAGGGCCTGGGGAGGACAAAAGCTGGCCTGCATGGAGGCTTGGGGGGGGGATTGGCAGTGGCAGGTGGCCTGGGGGGTGGGGCTCAATTCTGACATGTGGGGGGGCTGGCGTGTCTGAAAGGTGTACGCAGAACCCTGGTGACCCCATGTCCCTATAGGCTGTATGCCTCTGAGGTAACATGCACAGGGTCAGAGGCGAAGCTACAAGGGGCCAGGGGGTGCACGTTGCATCAGGTGCGTGCGGGGGGGGGGGAATTCAGGGTTTTAAAAAATTTTTTAGTGCTTTTTCAGTTTTTAGGCTAGCAGCACCAAAATTTCAGGGTATCTTTAGGAGATTCTCCTGATGATACCACCCAGGTTTGGTAAAGTTTGGTTGAGGGGGTCCAAAGTTATGGGGGGGCTGGCATGAAATCAAAGATGAAGCCCCCATCTCCTATTAGCTCCCATTGGAAACAATTGGGATGGGGACACCCTCTTTGGGAGTGCATTACTTTGGGCTCCCTGTACCAAACCTCACCAAACCTGGGTGGTATCATCAGGTGAGTCTCCTAAAGATACCCTGAAATTTTGGTGCTGCTAACCTAAAAACCACACTCCCTGCAAGCCAAAAACTAGAAAAACATTAAAAATACAAAAACCCCACAAATGAACATCCCCCCACCATGGGGGGCGCAAGACTCAGATTTTGCACCGGGCTCCATTTTCCCTAGCTATTCCTCTGCACAGGGTTCTCAAGTTGTCTCCTATCCAGACCAAGCAGATTCCAGACCTGCTTAGCTTCGGAGTACAAGTACATAATAATGTTGGAAAGGGATGCAAGGGAGAATTCAAACTGCAGAGGGAAGGAGTGCATGAGCCCAAGGAGGAATAGGAAGGGCCTGCAAGCCTAGGTAGTACTTCTGATCCCTTCATCATGGTTAAGAGAATGAGATGTATTACATCTTTACCAAGTCCCATGTTCTGCGAGGTTGTAAAGAAAACCAGCGGCATAGGTGCTTCCTGCCTAAAGATTCCAATCTTTTGCCATGTGGATTTTTACCAACTTGCTTGGAATATCAGTCTGATGTTTGTCACATAGTTCCTCAACCATAACTACGAGGGGCTCCTGTTGATTAGCATCACTTTCATCCCGTACATCCTTTCATCTTGTCCTCTTTTTGTAATGCGTGTTGTTTCCTCTGTTGTTTAAGCAGGCATGTTTGGAAGTGGCCACCTGATATAATCTGTGTAGGGCAACTGAACATGATATATCTGCATACATTTGTATGAGAGCATATGGGTGCGCACAACATAATATTGTTGAAGGCACTATATGTGAATGTTGCTGTCAGAAGCTGACAGTTCTTCCGTTTAGTTCCTCAGAAGTTTAATAATTTAGGAAGTGGATGTTTTATATTTGTTTTCAGAGCTTTCAAAGAATGTACTTCTTGTTTGAGCAGAAGGCTGAGAGTCATAAGATCAGGTTCTATTCCTGGCTGTGCTACATACAGTACAATTGTGACCAGACTGCTTCCCCTTCTGGTATGTTCAAGGGGGTAAGAGGTTTCCTGCCTTATCACTAAAACAGAGGTCATGAACGTTTGTGGGGCTCTTCGGTGTCCCAATGGAAAGTGAATATCTTTCATTTGGGAACCGATATACTTTGGTAATTAGAGCTTTCCCTGTGCACTGAACCTACTTTTTTTTTCAGTGGGTAACTAGTGCTGGTTTGGTCTCTAGCAGGAGTTTCTGTTTCTGCCCACTTGAGATGATAGTGGCAGTGAAGCTTTGAACAAGCTTAATGGGATGGAATGATGTTAAATCATCTGCTCAGTTAGGGTTTTCAAAATAGATCTGAGCCCTAAAGTGAAAGAATAAACAAGGTGGGTGTGATGCTTAGACGGATGGCAGTCAGATGGTTGAAACTGAAGGTGCCTGATTTTCTTGCAGGTATATTAAACTGTTAAAAGGGGATTTGATAGTAGCCGCCATCTTTTATGTGGATTTTAATAATGCTGCATTAATGGGGTGGGTTTATTTTATTAGAGCCTATATTATTTGATACTGAACAGATTTTAAAGTTGACATATGTGCTCTATTTTATTGTTCACCGCCCTGAGCCCTCCGGGGGAGGGTGGTATATAAACCTAACCAATAAATAAATAAATAAATATAAATAAATAAAACTAAAATATTAAATCAAATGAATGTGGCAGTTTTGAGTCTGAATGCTATAGAGTTCACTCTCCAAGAAACTGACCCTGATTGAGTGGGCCAAATGACTTTAAATTTATGGTGGTGGTAATTTTCTAAACATTTTAAAGGTAACTTGAACCTCTGAAGATAGGTTTGGTGGGAACAGGTTTGGGAATAAACTTGTGACTCCTTGTTCCCAGAAAGAAAAGGAGAAGTTTGGATTTAAAACCCTCCTTCCTCTCCTGTAGGGAGACTCAAAATGGCTTACAAACTCATTTCCATTTCTCTCCCCACAATAGATCCCTTGTGAGATAGGTGTGCTAAGAGAATTCTGAGAGAACTGTGACTAGCCCAAGGTCACCCAGCCGGAATGTAGGAGTGGGGCAACAAATCTGGTTCACCAGATAAGACTCCACCTCTCATGTGGAGGAATGGGGAATCAAATCCAGTTCTCCAGATTAGAGTCTACCTTCTCTTAACCTCTACACCACACTGGCTCTAGACACTAGCACTGTATACAAACTGCAAGTCAGTTCAGCATTTTGCAGAGTATATATCATGGACCAGTCAGGCCAGGAGGTATTGAGTGATGAAGAGTCAGTAGGAAACCCTGGCTTCTGTCCATACCCAATAGTGGAAGTGGCACGAGGAGAAGCATCTCCTGTGGGGTCAGACATGAACCTATAGCCAGACACTAGTGCAGTGACCCCGCAGCCCTCCAGCTCTGAGCAAGCTGTAAAAATGCCAGCTTGTTACCTCCCTTACCTCCAGAGCTTCAGGAACAGATAAGGAGCAGAATATGCAGGGCCCACTGGTCTTAGCACAGGTCTGGGGCCAGTGGTTTCTGCCTTATTCAGTAAAATAACAACAATAAAGGTTTACTTTTCAGTTCAGCTTGATTTCCTGATCTTTGTCATTCTTTGTGTTGTGGATGTTTGCTTCCAACACATCATAAATGTACAGTTAATTAAAAAGGAAGGCAGAATCTAGTTTTGGCAAGAATATACACACTCTTTTCTTCTTCTGATAGAAAGAGAGATTAGCCTTGATTTTTACGAGCATGTTTGGGTGTTATTTTGCCTGTCCAATTTTGTCTGTAGTTCTTCCTACCTGGCGTGTCGTCCAGAGCCATATGTGCTCTTGTGCTCAGGCATTCAGATGTGTCACTCTTCAGAAAATGCTCCCAACCACTTGAGTTCGTGACCTCCTCTGCTTGTTTATTCTCTCCCATGGAAGTCACTATTATTCTGGCCTCATTCCTGTTTTCTTTGGTTCCTCTTCTTTAATAATAACAATAAAATAAACAAATCTCTCTGTCTTAAGTGGGTCAGCCTGTCCCACTGCAGTCTGTCTCTTGGTTCATCACATCTGCTGATTGGGTGAAGTATAAGAATTAATGGCCTTGTCTCTCTGGCCATGATAACCAGGGCCACATTTCAGTGATAGGGAACGTGTTCCATCTCCATTTAAAGAGTTTTGGGTAGCAAAGACTGAGAAAGACTGATCGACAGACTGCTGTTTACAGTTCTACCCTTGATGTCATTAGTTTAGCATCCCTTCTTCCTTTCAAGTGACTCAGATGTCACATGTGGGTCTGGACAAATTGAATAAACAACATGACAATTCAGAATAACTGACTCAGGATAAAAATTCATGTTAACATGGGAGATCCGTGACTAGATCTCTTAATGTCTGTTGTGATTTTTAAAATCAGTTATGAAGAGAGACCAGGTTGAATCTAGGGGCGTTTCCCCACTCACCACGACCCCCCTTATGCCGCACGCTGCTCTCAGCGCGCGTCATTTCTGGCGCCCCCCCAGGCGCCCCCACGACCCCGTGCTCTGCGCGGGGTCATCAAAAGGCTCCGTTTACAAGAGCGCCAGGGATGCTGCACACTGAGGGGGCGTGACAGCGGCAGCATCGGGGCCGCTGCGTTGTCGCCACCCCTGTTGTGGGGAGTGCCGGGGGACCCAGCGCTACTTGAGGAGAGTAGCGCAGGCTTAAGGTAAGTGGGGAAAGGCCCTAGGTCAGGTGGTGGTAGTGAATCTTTCCCTGCATGACATTTCCTTGATCGAAATGTTTCTTGCACCAAGATGCCCTGCACTGCAATACAAAATACCCCTCCCCCTCTAATAGCATCCCGTAAAGAAGTGGGTTTTGCTGTTGAAATTATCTGGAATATGTGTCTCTGTGTATGCAACACTGTGTCCTGAATTCAAGCCCTCCTTCCAGCAACTGTTTTAATGTTAAAATAAATATCAGGAGATCTGGTCATTGACCTGTAATCTGTCCCTCAGTGTGAGGCAGTTTCATATGTCTGTATATGTCCTATCTTTGCGGTCTCTGCCTTTGAAAGAACCTTTGTCCCAAGGGGATGTAAATAGACAACTGAAATCAACAAATCCTGACCACAACATTGTCTGCAAAAATTATCCAGTTCCATGGCATAAAGGTGAACAATGTAAAAAGAAAATGTGATTCTTATTTTGGAGCAGGTGCGGAGTGGTCAACCAGAGGTCAGTGTGATTTAAGTAAAGAGTTGTATCATAATTAACTGAAGTGACCTGCTGCATAGGCACACCTGAAGATAACCTTGATATATCGGAAGGAAATCCCCCGGAAGGTGATTCGTCATGTGCAGACAAGGCCTCACTGATAAATTACACACATCCTAGGAGGAAGGAGACATTGAAAGAAGAGTTGGAGATGGGGGTTGGATCTTCACTTTAACAGCCAGAATTCTGTATCTGCCAAGCTTGTCACAGATTCCTGTAGAAGAAGGAGAAATCTCCCCAAAGATTGCCTCGCCAGTCTGGGGAATCATAAGCTTTTGCCGACATGATTTCCTTTCTATCTTTTTCTTCCTTGATTTCAGATGTGCAGGAAAATGGGACTTGGTCACAGTTTCTCGCACTGAACCTTGGGGATTTTTATTCTGTCTACTCTCTGGCTGAGGCTGGAGTCAGCGTGCCTACAACAATTCTGGAAAGAGGTAGCAATAACTTGAGGCAGTGCAGACGTGAGCTATGTTGTAGATCCTGCCCTGGGAATGAAACTTAGGCTCTTGTACTTCTCAGTGCTTAGAGGTAAGGTGGTTTAAGGAGCTTTTGGCTTCAAATCACCCTGCTTTGTCTAAGCATGTAGGATCATGTTGAGCTTGCAAGGTCTTAACTTCTCTTGTGACTGTGCTTTGCTGTGCCCCGTGGGGTCTTGCACGTTGACATAACCATTTTCAGAAGGAACAAAGGTTGGCAGCCCTTTTACCAATATTAGGTACAGTTTTCATAGTGTTTTTGAGCCACTGAGACCCAGTTTGCATCAGTTCTATCTGTTTCATTCTGAAGGCCAAGCAGTTCTAAAGCCTTCAGCCACTCTTTTTATCTGTAGCTGTCCAAAGACTTTTCAACCTTGGCATCCTGTCATTCCCACCCCTGTAGCCCACCCTTTCCAACCTCTCTCATGCCTCTCAGTCTGTCACAGTTAGCTATTTGCTCTTACCTGTAATCCCATTTATTGTCTACGGTACTGTAGACAGGGATTGACAAGCGTGTTTACAATGTGGCTGCATTCTGCACTCCAGGGGAGAGGGCTCTTGAGTGGGAAACTTTGAAAAAGAAATAAAGATTCTGCAGAGAGAAAACCTAAATTCTGCACTTTGAATAAATGAGGCAATATGGATATACTGGTATCTAATTCTCAACATGGCCATATATGTAGATTCTTAAATCTAGAGATTGGAGCCATGAACAGATGACAGATCTTTCTACAAACCTCAAAATTGCCCCAGGTTTACGCAAACAAAACAAAACAAAAATGGAGGGAGGGTTAAAACTCTCCAAAATGGTAAAAGCAATGCCTGTAGCTTTAAAAAAAATTAATATTTTTGGTGGGGGTTGTTAGGCAATGACATAGGGTTGCCAGCCTTCACGTTTTGCTCTCTGTAAGACAGTGTAAAGGGACAAGGACCTTTCCAAGGCTGTTTTGGCATTTGAGGGAGGACAAACTGAAGCCAGGCCCAGCAGCAGTCACTGGACAACTTGCTACTACATGACTTGCATGAGATCCGGATCCAGCAGCTTGCAACTGTTCAACAGCAGGCATCCCACAAAAGTTGCCGTTGTTAGTATAGTTGTTAGTTTCAGTCTACGGTCTGGGAAATCCAGGTTCAAATCACCATTCTACCAGGAAAGCTCATAGGGTGACTTTAGGCCAATTACACATTTTTAGCCTAACCTATCTAGAAGTGTTGTGGTAAGGATAAAATGAAAGGGAGGGAAATGATGCAAGTTGCTCTGTCCCTAATGTGGAGGAGGCTAGGGCATAAACAAAGTGAATAAATAATACATATAACTGAAGACGGGTGGGTGGATAGGGTGGTTGGCAAGTGAGAGGGAGAAAATGAAGCAGGGAAATGTAAGGATATGGAGGCTGTCAGGAAGAGGGAAAGAGGGATATAGCAGATAGTGGGGTGTCCCTCACAAGTCTGTGCGGGTTCTGTACTGTGCAGCTGGCCACTGCAGCTTGCATCACACAACAGGGTCTGGCCATTCAACTTTGTCATCGTTTTCCCAGGTAGATGCTGCCAGATGCTGGAAGTAAGTACCGTATATACTCGTGTATAAGTTGACCCACATATAAGTTGAGGCACCTAATTTTACCACAAAAAATGGGAAAACTTATTGACTCGCGTATACAGGTAAGTCGAGGATGGGAAATGCAGCAGCTGCTGGTAAATTTCAAAAATAAAAATAGATACCAATAAAATTACATTAATTGAGACATCAGTAGGTTAAACGTTTTTGAATGTTTATTTCAAAGAAAAACAGTAAACTAGCTCCGTAGGTGGAAAAGAGGGTCAACAAAAACAATATGGCCTCAACAATAACTTTAAAAGTACAAAAACCTTAGCTCAATCAGCAACCAAGTGAAAACACAAGAGTTAAAATCCTTCAAAACTGGATTTTTGGTCAGGGGAGGAATGTTTATGTTAACAGTACCAACATTTCAGAGTATCTTTAGGAGACCCTCCTGATGATACCAGCCAGGTTTGGTGAAGTTTGGTTCAGGGGGTCCAAAGTTATGGACCCTCAAAAGGGTAGCCCCATCTATTATTAGCTTCCATTGGAAACAATGGGGGATGGGAGCACCCACTTTGGGGATCCATAACTTTGGATTCCCTAAACCAAACCTCACCAAATCTGGCTGGTATCAGCAAGAGACTCTCCTTATGATACACAACCTTTACCAACCTTGGATGTTATCATCAGGAGAGTCTCTTGAAAAATCCCTGAAATTTTGGTGCCGCTAGCCTAAAACTGTGCCCCCTGGCGACCAACAAAGTAAAAACCCTAAAATATTTTTAAAAATAGACCTCACTCGTGTTTAAGTCGAGGGGGGCTTTTTCAGCACAAAAATGTGCTGAAAAATTAGACTTACATGCAAGTATATACGGTAAGAGCTGAAGATGGGGGAAAGATAATCGTAAGTTGGCTGGCAGATGGAAAGGACAGAATGGAGTAGGAAAAGGGGAGAAGCACTTTTAGAGAAGGGGAAGAGGAAATAGTGGCAAAGAAATGAAGTGCCCCCTTGAAGCCCTTGTAGGCTCCCTGTTGTTTAAACACATTTGTGTACTTTTACTTGCAGAATGTAGGTTATTTGCCTTGGTCTGGAGAAACAGTAGAGAAGAGTAACTGAGCCAGATTTAAAATAAGTTAAAACAGAGAAGATATCCATTGACATGCATGAAACAGTGTTATACTAAACCAGACCCTTTGTCTGTCCAAGTCAGTACTGTCCATTCAGACTGGCAGTAGCTCTCTCATGGTCTTTCACGTACCGACCACCACTCTTTTCACTGGACATGCTGGGGCCATGGTGGTGAACCTCTGGCACTCCAGATGTTAAGGACTACAATTCCCATCAGCCCCTGCCAGCATGGCCAATTGGCCATGCTGGCAGGGACTGGTGGGAATTGTAGTCCATAACATCTGGAGTGCCAAAGGTACGCCACCACTGGGGACTGAACCTGGGATCTTCTGCATGCCAAACTGATGCTCTAGCACAGACCCATGGCTCCTTCTCTAATAATAACCATGGTTCTTGACAGTGCACCTAACAGGGAAAACCTCCGCTCCCTGCCGATTAAGACCCATGGTTTTTTTTTTATTGTCAGTCATTAGCTGATACTGCCAAAACATTTTCAGACTTGTTGATTGTTTTCAGAGGTTTATTGATTGTTCCACAATCATGGGGACATGCCCTTTTAAAATGCAGTCAGGATTCTGAAGCAGCCTAAATTCTGTTGTTAGAGATCTAAATTGTATTGTTTGTATCGTGACTGCAGCTATGACGTTTTCTAGACCTGCGAAGTACCTTAAGCACAGGAAAATATGAACACAAATGTGGTAGAAGCCTTTAGTGTTTCAAGGAATTACAGATGTCGAATTAAACCTCCGCTACAACTTCCTTTTGCAAAGGCCAACAGTCTTCTTGGGTCACTTTGCTTAGCAGTGCCCTTGGAGAACTAATGAAGATCAGATCTCCTCTGTTAGACTCTGCAACATGAAGAGCCAAGCTTGCTTTTTTGTTTAGCTCCATGCAAACTTGATATGTCCTGTCTGCGAACTATGCTGTTTTTGCCCTCTCACTGAGAAGTGCCCCCCTCCCCGCATTTATATGAAACAGTTTAGAACAGGCAGATAGCTGGCCCTTTCCTTGCTTGGGCATTGCCTATCTGGCAGGAAGGTGCTGGCTGACCTGCCGTGCTCTCAGTCTGGAATGTCATACGCTTGTCATGTGGAGGACGCCTCCCACCACAGCCCCAGGGTTTATTCTCTGCAGTCTGCAGAACTGGACCCACCAAACAAGGAGATTGCTAAGCCAGCTGTCTTGTGCTGTACAAGGGCCTTTTGTTCACATTCTCTGGTTTCTTTTTGTTTCTTTTTATCTGGTTTCTCTCCTTCTCCCTCCCTCCCTCTCCCATTCTCTCTGCAATCCCTGCAGGCACCCCTGTTTTCTCCTTTTTAGAATGCAGGTAGCTCCCTCTGAGGGTGTCCTGTATCTTCAGGCCCCATGTGTTTGCCTGTTCCTCTCTGTATCTCTTACTCATTTCCTCCATTCAATAGCAATAATGTTAATGGCATGACAAGGTATCCAAGTGTTGCCAAAGCGAATCCATCAAATGCTTCTCAGCAGCTCCCCCAGGCCCTGGGGAGCACTTTAAGTGCAGACCCTTTTAATAAAGGTGGAGGCTAGTAGCTCTGGTGTGTTAAGTTGGGGGGTGGGGGAGGGGGGTGGGAGGCGGGAGGCGGGAGGCGGGAGCGAGCAAGCAGAGTTTGGCTTGCCCAGAGCCATAGAATGGAATATCTTTCTCCATCTCTGCAGGCTGGGGAAAGGGAGTTTGTGTGTTCTTTTGTCAGCATCTGGCTTTGTTGAACTGACCAGTTCCAAACAGGATGTTTCATTGTTGCAGGAAACAATTACAAACCAGCCATTAACCACTGGCCTCTTTCTGAGTGGAGGTTAGGGGATTGGGGGGCTGAGGGGGTGGAAGGGGGTGTGATGGCGGCCAACTGTCTTTCCCCAAGTGAGTCAGTTAGGACTTTTTACAAATAAGGTTGGAACTCCCCCCCCCCCCCCCCCCCCGGCACAAGTTTGCATGGAACCTCCTAACTGCCTGAAGGCAGAAACTGTGCATTTGGCTGCCAACTCTGGACAGAGGTTTATGGCTTGTGCCTTTTGGAGGTGTTGTTCCAAGCCTCCCATCCAGTGGTGGGATTCAAATGATTTAACAACTGGTTGTTTACAAGCACCATTTTAACAACCGGTTCTGCCAAAGTGGTGCGAACTGGCTGAATCCCACCACTGCTCCCATCCAAGGGCTGCTCCCCTCACCCCCACAGGAGTCCTGCTCCTGCATGTCCCTCCTAAGTCTAAAATGCTCTTAAAAGCATAACATGAGATGGGATATATTACCTTCTCCAAGGAAGACACAGGTATGCTGAGATTGTGGAATTGCCTGGGCTATATCTGCAGCTTTCTCCAAGGTTGGATTTAGAGTTGCCAACCTCCAGGTGGCCCCTGGAAATCCCCCGCTATTGCCGTCGATCTCCAGATGATCAAGGTCAGTTTCCCTGGAGAAAATGGCTGTTTTGGAGGTGGACTGTATAGTGTTATCCCCTGTTGAGGTCCCTCCCCTCCTATAACCCCGCCATTCCCAGGGCCCACCTCCAAAACCTCCAGGAACTTCTCAACTCAGAGCAGGTAACTCTAGAGAGAGGAGTGTTGGGCAGACCCTCCTCCCCTTCCAAACACACCAAAAGTTTTGATCAGATGCTGCTGAGCACATGTAATTCTGCCACTGTGGCTGAAGGCAGTGGCCATGGCTTATGCCCACTATTGCCTCCTGGACCAGGTGGGCCCGAGACAAACCTCTGAAGAGGCTGAGGGGCTTGACTATCCCAGTTTACCCATCTGGCCAAGTACAGCTCCTTCTTTCCCTCCTTAGTTTGCTACCTTCACAGGTAAACATTGTGCTTTTCCCAGCACTTGACAGAAAGAGTTGCCTACGTCTGTTGTAGAGACACTTCTCTTAATCCTCTTGTGCTATGTCGTAAAAGGATATAAAATGCGGAAGAAATTTGTGAATGGATACCTGCATTGGCTCAACATTACATAGCAAGAAGTCCTTTGTTTTGTTGTATTTGTTCCCTACCTTTCTCCAAGGACTTCACAGAAGAAGAGAAGAAGAAGAAGAGTTTGGATTGATATCCCCCCCTTCTCTCCTGCAGAAGACTCAAAGGGGCTTACAATCTCCTTGCCCTTCCCCCCTCACAACAAACACCCTGTGAGGTGGGTGGGGCTGAGAGAGCTCAGAAGCATCTATGGCAGTGATGGTGAACCTTTTCGAGACCAAGTGCCCAAATTGCAACCCCAAACCCACTTATTTATCACAAATAAGCTGAGGTTTTAGTTTAGAAAAAACGGTTGGCTCCAAGGCATGCGTTACTGAGGAGTAAGCTTGGTGGTACTCAGTGGCTTTGCTTTGAAGCAACCATGCAACTCTTCGAACATGTGAATCACGACCCTTGGAGGGTTTACTCAGAAGCAAGCCCCATCGCCAGCAACTGAGGTAAAGGATCGTGCTTTAGTTCTTCCCATAAAAATCAGTGGGATTTAACAGTGCTTTGCCCCCCACATGACGCACTCTGTGTGCACGTGCCCACAGAGAGGGCTCTGAGTGCCACCTCTGGCACCCATGCCATAGGTTCGCCACCACTGATCTATGGGATCATGATGGATTATCCCATCCAGTCAAGTGAGTTCTAGGGCTATGTGGTTTCAGAGGTGACAATATATCAGGTTCCTTGAAACTAGTGGCAATTCCCTCCCTCTCCCACACACATCTTTTGAATTGCTATCTGCATTTTAGGATTGTTCTGGCATTGGGCAAGAGTGGTAAGACATGTTGTTGAAAAGGAAAGCTGCTGTTGAACTTCCGTCCCCGCCCTTTCCTTAGGGCCCCTGTGTTTCATGGGCAGTAATTTCTGTTCAGATTTGTTCCATACTCAGTAGAATGAAGACAGGTGGAGAAATGAGGAAAACAGACCCCTGCCTTTGGCTTCCAGCCAGTTCTGAGACATTGCAGGAGGCTCAGTATGGCTAGGTGCTTTCACCCCCCACCCCCGAAAGTGCTGATTGTGCGCTTCCCTGCTCCTTGGGGTCTAGAGACTTTGCTATGCTGTAACCTCTCTTCATCAGCCAGCCTAGCTGCCGGAGGAGATTGATGGAGGCAAAAGGTAGCTGTGTCTAGCTGGCTTTGCAAGGACACCTAGCGTTTGGCGTCAGAGGAAATGCGGCATTTATCAGGGGCTTCCAGCAGCGCAGTCAAGACAATATGAACTTTCAAAGCCTGTGAATGCTTATCCCTCTCATTGTTGTAGCAGGAATGTGGGGAGGGGACTGGAAAAGAGCGTGAAGGCTAAAGGAATCATAAGCTGATAACGGACAGCAAGCATGGTGTGAATGAATGATGTGCTGCGTGGCTATCATGTTATTTTGGCCTGAAAAGAAAATGGTGATGGTCTGATTCTTTTGTGGATTTTCACAATGAAGCCCTGGACAGCATACATCAGCCTGAACCTGTTTCTCACAGCAAAGTGTGATAAGTGTCTCTTCACTCTACCTGTCCTTTTCCCGGGCATTTCCGTGCTTTGCCCTTTGGTTCTTCCTGCTGTGAAGCAGTGTTATGCTGAATTGGCAGCTGTTAATGATGCCTGTCTGCTACCAGCTTTAACCAACAATCCCTCATTAGAGTAAAAGCCAGGAATAACTGCAGCAGGTTCCTCTTTTTGCACTGTTTTGTAATACCAGGAATCTGCATGTATGTATCAGTCACACAAAGCCGTGTGATTCATTCCTTTAACAGAGATCCTGCTGCCTCTTTGGAGCCCTGGCTTAGATTGATGATAGGGTTGACAATGTAGAACCGTACAACAGAAATCAAGTGGCACTTTATGACTAACCAAGTTCGTTCCAACATATGCTTTCATGAGTAAGACCTCGCTTTTTCAGAAGAGGCTGGCAACCCCCAGGAGTCTTGGATGGGAGCAGAGACACCAAATACTGGGGATGTTGTGTAATGCTGTGGCATCACTTCCGGGTACAAACCCGGAAGTGACATCTCAATCCCCACATGTTGTTCCTGCCTCAAGCAGTGGTAGGAGCCCAGGGGTCTGTGAGCAGGCAACCAGGTCTCCTTATTTCAGATACTTTGCTTCCAGTGTAGAAGTAGTTAATCTTTTTCTTTTCTTTATTACTGTGGGGCTTAAGTCCTCATGTTCTATGACCTGAGTCAGATCTATAAATCACAGGTTTCATTGGGCCCAGGAAACTGTATGAGAGATCAAAAGAGTGTAAGAAGTGCTCCACTGGGTCCTAATGCCCTACTGGATAAGAACACCTGTTCTACTCCGTGGATGCAATTGCTCTGGCAGCAAATTTTCCAATTCCCAATTAAAACATGACACTTTGAAATACGGTTGCATGTACACAAGCAACTATTTGCTTCCACCTGCTATCTTAGCCAGTGCTAGCTGATGTAGGTTATGATGCATGCCTTCAGTCAGGGTAAACTTGAACCATGTCACAAGATACAAATCACAACTAATGCAACATGCACTTCTGCTGCTTGCTGTCTCCAACTGCCTTTATCAGAGCCAGCTCTGGGTCTGCCACTGGCAGTCATGGGCTTATCTGGCATCTAGTTAGAGCTTTTTGGCGTTACAAATGATTCAGCACCATCCTTGCATGAGTGAATTCCCTGGCCCATCATTCCTTCCTTTTGACCTCAGCTCCTTTTCATGAAAAGAGAGGAGAGATAGATCCTTTGCAAGTGACCTGGCTTTGAGGTCTCTTGCAAAGAAGACTCTGTGTGTGTGTGTGTGTGTGTGTGTGTGTGTGTGTGTGTGTGTGAGAGAGAGAGAGAGAGAGAGAGAGAGAGAGAGAGAGAGAGAGAG
>NC_059427.1:50661323-50685580 GCF_021028975.2 Sphaerodactylus townsendi | reverse complement strand
CATCATCATCATCATCATCATCATCATCATCATCATCATCATCATCAGTATTATTATTATACACATAACAGCACAAGTGTCTGGAATTCATCTCTGAATATCGAGTCCTTCCCAAGGACCTAGGATATTAGAGGTATTTGCGTAGAATGTGTGCAGTTCCTAGAAGTGCTGCTTTCTGCAGCATGTGGACTGATGTTCTGTCCAAGTTTAGGCTTTCCAGATGTTTTTCAAGATTTCTTGGGATTCCTCCTAGAGCACCGACTACTAGTGGGATTACTGTTGTTCTTTTTTGCCACAATCGTTCAACTTCAATTTGTAGGTCCTTGTATTTTGTGATCTTTTCCAGCTCTTTGTCCTCTACCCTGCTGTCAACTGGCACAGCAACATCTATGATCCAAACATGTTTTTTCTCTATCACTGTTATGTCTGGGGTGTTGTGTGCCAGGTGTCTGTCTGTTTGTATTCTAAAGTCCCAGAGTATTTTTGCTTCTTCATTTTCTGTGGTCTTCTCTGGCTTGTGCTCGTACCAGGTCTTGCTACAGGGCAGGCCGTACTTTTTGCAAAGGTTCCAGTGCACCATTGCTGCTAGCCTATTGTGACGTTCAAGATAGTCAGTTTGGGCTATTTTCTTACAACAGCAGATGATGTGCTCCACAGTTTCATCACCCTCTTTGCAGAGACGGCACTTTGGGTCATTGTAAGACTTTTCGATTCGTGTCTTTATTGCATTTGTCCGTAATGCTTGCTCCTGGGCAGCAAAAATCAGGCCTTCAGTTTCCTTCTTTAGAGTTCCCCTTCTGAGCCACTCCCATGTTTTCTTGCTGTCAACCTTCCCTTCAATGTTCTTAAAGTACTGCCCATGGAGTGGCTTGTTTAGCCACTGCTCCTTTCGTGTTTTAAACTGTTGGACTCTATACTCTTTTGATTCTTTGGCTTTCAGCATCTCAGCCTTGTGGACTTCTTTCAATGCTGGCTCTTGACTTTCTTGGATGTATTCTTTCAGGCCTCTTTTCTCTTCCTCTACTGATTGCTTGATGTGGAGCAGTCCTCTTCCTCCTTCTGACCTTGCTAGGTAGAGTCTGTCTACATCACTTCTTGGATGCAGTGCTCGATTGATGGTCATAATTTTCCTTGTTTTTCTGTCCAGGATGTCCAATTCGGCTTGTGTCCAGTTAATTATGCCAGCAGTGTAGCGTACTACAGGCACCGCCCAAGTATTAATTGCCTTTATATTATTATTATTATTATTATTATTATTATTATTATTATTATTATTATTATTATTATTATTATTATTATTATTATTATTATTATTATTATTATTATTATTAACTTTTATACCACCCACCCGATAAGGGCTCTGGGAGACCCTGATTCAAATAGCCATGAAGTTTATTGGATGACTTTGGGGCACTCCCTGTCCACCTAACTTTGTGGTGAGAATGAAATGGAGAGGGCTGAATTATACTTGTCATCTTAGGCTTCTCAGAGAAAAGGTGGATAGATTAGTAAACTCCTACATATTGACAATTGGCTTGCTTTTTTGAATTATCTGCTCCATTTGTATCTTTGCCATGGATGCACTGATTGTCCTTGGGGAATAGTCTCATCCTGCATGTACTTTAAATCACATGGGAACTTGGAAGGGAATTAATGCTTTGGCAATATACACGTCTGTGAATGTGTGCCCCGTGCCTGGTACTCATCAGTAAATGTAATTAGGGGGTGGGGAGAGTTGGGGTGGACTTCATTTTTCTCCTTTGAGACACCAACCATTTCTGGTGTCTGATCCTCAAAATGTAAAACTGCTATGGAACACCCCCACTCCCCCCAAAAAGGTTGTTTGGCAATTCTGCTGTATATATTCCCCTCTATGTATTCTTCTCTCCACACTCACCACCCAACTTGCTTTTGTGTGCAGAAGGGGCCCCTCCCCCCATCTTCAGCTTCTCCTCCTTCCTTCCCCTAGAAGCCTCTTCTTGGAAAATTCTGCACAGTTGTATCTTCTGGGTTAGGACCAGTTGTGTATCATTTTACCTGAACACAGACCCTTTCTGCACATGCAGAATAATGCCCTTTCAGTCCACTTTCATAATTGTTTGCAAATAGATCTTACTATTCCACACAGTAAATTCCAGCTGCAAAGTGGATTGAAAGTGGATTGAAAGTGCATTATTCTGCATGTGCAGAAGGGGCCCTGTTGTGCAGTGGGAAAACCTACAAGGACTCACGAGGGTGTGTGTGTGTGTGTGTGTGTGTGTGTGTGTGTGTGTGTGTGTGTGTGTCCCTTTCCCTTTGGTGCCTCTTCCCAAACTATTTCCTCTTTTTCTTCCTTTGGCGATCCCCATAACCTCATATTTTCCTCCTTATTTTGCTCCTTCCTACTCACCCACCAATCAAGCTTTTATCTTCCCCCCATCTTAATCTATTTAAGAGAACTTATGTACTAGAGATTTATACCCTGCCTCTCTCTACAGTTACATAATTCTGATCTCTTTTGGTTGCATCTTCACAATAACCCTGTGAGGTAGGCTAGAGCCAAAATGCTTGTCTAAGCCGAGATCACTCATGAGCACCAAGGCAGAGTGGGGGGGATTTGAACCGGGATCTCCCAGATCTTATTTTGAAAATTTTAATCACTGCAAAACATTGACTTTTATAAAGGTGGCTGCTGTTGAACAATAGCAACCAGCTGGAGCATGGAGTGGAGTTATGCAAGTCTCATAGTGATATCCACATCTTCTGTTTGTTGCCGGGTCTGTCTGAGTGCATCCTCAGAGATGAGCAAAAGCAACCCTGGAAAGGACTCCTCCCTGCCTTTTATAGATCAGGTTTAAAGCCCTAAAACAGTCTGGGGCAGCTTGGTGGAACTCTATCCAATGAGACCTGGGCCGTTCTGGATTCCACAAGACTGGAAATGCTGTGCCAGAGCCTATGGTTGAGGGGATAGCAACGTTTTCATCTTAGCTGGGCTTCTTACCCTTATCCTCATCCTTATAGTTTGCTCTCTTTTGTACCTCTTCTGCTCCTGTCCTTTCCCTCTTTTTTTCTCCTGGCCCCGTGATTTACCTACAGATGTGTCATGATTGGTTATAACTGGATTCCTAATTAAGGGTTTTAAAAGGCACCATCTGGAATTTTAAAGCCAGAAGGCTTTAAGTATAAAAGTATTCAGTATGACATTTTAATTTTATTGTATTTCTGGCTGTTAGCCACCCCTGAGCCTGACTGCCCAATTGGGGAGGGGCTTATAGATAAAAGCAGAAAATTTGAAAAATAAAGTTACAGGAACTGCTGCAACTTCTATTATTTCGGATTTTTTAAAATTCCCTAAATGTACTAAAAAAAAAAGATTTCAGATCCTGGGACTTTTTTTTTAGGTTTGTAAACAAACCCATCTTGTCTGTTCATGACTCTAGTTTTAAATTTTGAGTATCCATAGTGGGTCAACGTTGAGAATTAGAGATATTGATTGGTTTTATAAATCAAGATAAGTTGGATTATGAATAATAAAACCTCAGGGCTTGGTCTAAAGCATGGCTATGCCATCAAGATTTCTTCCTCTGTTAATCCAAATGGGTTGCTTGCCAGAGGATTTTTTTAAAACAAGATAATTCTCATTACACGGGTAAAAAGACAAATCCAAAGCTTGCTGGGTTTACTGTTGAAACGCCTCTTAATAATTCAAGCAAGTTAAGGTTGGAAATTTATAACTCACCGAAGGATATGCATGTGGGTATGTGTGAGTTTAAAAAATCTAAAATGAGAGGCATTTTACACACATAGTATTTCATCTTCTTCCCTTTTATCCAGTCAGATAATTTGGGATTCTGTTTTAACAACAACACTCTCTGAGTATTTTTTCTTACATTACTTTTTAAATGTCACAGTCATATATCTACAAGCAGTAATACATGTCTTGGCTGATTTTTGGCTAAGTTTTACAAAAGTTAATTGGAGACTAAATAGATTTAGGGAAAAACTAGGGTTGCCAAACTACAGGTTGGTATCATACTCTTCTGAAATTGTCAGAAATTTCCCAATCAGGATTTGGTAGCCCGTAGGGACAACATATCATTCTGTCTTTGAAGAAATTATGGGTGATAAATGGAGTTGCTTCTGTTTGTCTGAAGGAACCCTTGGCCCACAATTTGCTGATATGGCATTGAGTATTTAGGATAATGCTCATTGTTGTTTATCGCTTTCTTTCCCTTTAATTGGAGGCAATTTGTCAATCAGGACCAAAACCTCTCTGGCAGACAATAATGCAGCAAGTGAGAGAGTTGCTGCTTGAGGGAAACAAAAAAAAGGTCAAATGTGTTTCTTAATCTAGCTAAAGCTCAATCTTGCCCGCTCAGCCAGGGGTTCCTTTCTCCCCTGAGGCTGTCTTGAACAGGCAGTGGATTTCACTTGCATTATATACATTTGGGCCGTCATAGGCCATGTGGGAAATGAATCACCAATTGTATATAGCAGAAATAATGGATTTAACACTTGCACGACAAGCGCTGAGCTGACTTGAAAGCCGCTGCCATCACATGCTGGGATCAGGCTCTCTGCCTTCCTGAATGACTTTCCCTGGATGATGTGAGGAGTATGCTGAGAATCACAAGACAAGATTTTGTTGGAGAAATCTGATGGCCGACTTAATACTCAAATGGTGCAGTCCTAAACAGATTTATACCCTGCCGTGGTACACACTGGAAGTCAGTGGGCTTAGAAAGGTGTAATTCTGCTTCTAGAGTTGCTTGCTTGAAAGCATGCTACCAAGACTTTGTCATCAGCCATAAAATTGCTAACAATACCACTCCTGGCAGGTGTGTTCTGTCCATTTAATACAGGCGGGTGTAGAGTGCACCAGTGAGGATGCACAGTAGGTGTGCTAACTAGCCACAGATCTGATGAGATGACTATTTTACTTGCTGTCCAGTTGGCCTTCTTGTATTCACCTTTCCTTGGCCTTTTATTGGCCCTTATCACTATTTTCCAGTAGTTATTATGCTTTTTCCTCTATTTCTCTCTTGTTTACTGATCTGATTTACCATTGTTTGGGATTTTAATGATAAAGAGTTTGTACTGGACTTGAGGCACTTAACGCAGCAAGACACGCATGGTGGTGGTTTTTATTGCTTGTTGTTTTTTTTCTACCCCTCAGTATTTATCTTCATTTAGTTGTTTTGGTAGGTTTTTTAAAAAAATAAAAAAAATAGAAACCACCTCATGAGGTTTTTTTTTGTCGTTGTTAATTTTCTAACTGAAACCTCAAGATAAAATGTTCCCACTAAATAAAATATTCAGTCAAGTGTTGCTTAGAACTCCATTAGTCTCCATCTGCAAAGATTGGTTTCTACTTTCCTAATGTCGCCTTGGCGTTAAGATTCGGCTTATAAAACCGTTTTTAAAGGTTTAATAAGATCTCGATGATTAATTAGTGGGGTTAATAACTATTGTGAAGAGCCCATCAGGCCAAAGAGATCATTATTAAAAAAAGCTCCAGTATTTTTTTTTTCCCTCCAACTGCAACTGCTGCTTGACTGGTGTTTGTAAAGAAGGTGATAAATTGAAAGGGGCTCTAATTTTATTGTGTTCTACTTGCTGTAGCCTTCTTTTCAAGAGTAATCATGTTAGAGGTTTCCTCAGGGTAACTGCTTTTCTGTAAGATTCCCTGTTACAATGAACACATACAGCCTTCTAAAGAGCTGCAGTATGGATGCTTTGTGTACTAGTTTTCAGACTTTCGGGAAAACCTAGATTCCCTAGTTCCAGTTCCTTTGGCAGATCCTTGGACAATGATGGAGCTGTGTGTTCATCTGGAACACTGAAAAGCCTTGAGTTATCTTGTCTGTATTTTGGTAGCTTGTGTTTTTATTTTGTTTGTTTGTTTATATATGATGTGATAAGTTAAACGCTTCCTTCCCTTATTCAGGCTCAGGGCGGTTGCCAACTTTAATAAAACCACACATTAAAATAGTACATAATAAATACACTTTCAATCATTTGAAGCTTACAATTAAAAAATTCTAAGCTTTAAAATAGCATAGAAAATTCATTATTGCAATCTGGCCTCATGTACACTCCCAGACCCTTCTTCTTGATGGCATCTATAATCTAATCTGGATGGGGCTCATCAGAGAGGGAGAAGGAGGGAGTCCAGTGGGGAAAAATATGGGGCAATGGAGTTAGGGAAGGAGGGAAATAGATATGGGGATATGGGGGGTGGATACAGAGAAAAAACTTCGGGGGAGAGGAGAGGGAAGAGAAAAAAATGAGAGCGAGTGGAGATGGAAGGGGAAAGAGGAGGGAAAGGGAAAGAGAAAGTGTGTTGATCTTGAACAGTTGTTCTTTTTTTTAAAGTTAAAATAACAGTGATCTTGTGAGTACGGTAAAGACTAAAGCAAATTTCTTTTTAGCATGAGGCTTTTTGTGGAGTAGAGCTCACTTCATGAGACGCATGAAGCGTGGAGGAACTCAGTTGGTGATAAATCTGTCCAGCCTTCCTTCCAGACATAACATGGAAACCATGATTCATTTTAACTATGATTTGGTTTATGAAACCAGGATTTCACTCCTACGTCTCAATTAAAATCCTGGTGTTCCTTAACAGATACTGGTTTTGTTGCCCTTTGTTGGGCCAGGCATTTTTGTTGCTGGGGAGTACACTTGAGGATTGGGGCTGGGGGACAAGTCCAAGATTAAGTCTGTCTGTATTTGGGAATGATAAAAAAGCTTCCAACCAAGATTTCAGATTCTTGATTGATGGGCTCTTAGTAAACCCATAGTTAACAGAATGGCCTGTATTCAGACAGTTTCCACGAACCACAATTGATTGAATTAAATGCATGGTTTCATGTAATGCCCACGTAGGAGTTTTAGTCTTTATAGTACTGCAAGATTTTTTTGGTTTTTTGGGGGCTGGGGGTGGTTTGCAATGGATTTACAGCTACCATGCTAGAGCATATTTAGTTGCTTTGTTTTAACCTGGTTCTACTAAACAGTCAATCTCATGCGATCTCATGCATATTCACTTGTGAATAGACTACAAGCACTTATTGGGATTTATTTCTGAATAAGCTAGCATAGAATTTTTAACCTGTTGTTGGTCAGGGTAAGCATTGATAAATCAAAGATCATGTATGTTAGCTCCTCAGCCCGAACACAGGGAATCATCATTGGATCACAGCAGCTAGAAAGTGGAAAGGTTTACTTATTTGGGCAGTGTGATCTCCCAGCATGGAGATGTAGAGGCAGATGTCAGGTGCGCGTTGGGAAGGCTGCAGCTGTTTTGGAGAATGAACAAAATCTGGTGCTTTCGCTAACCATTGCCCTAAAGACTAAGCTCAGCCTATTCACCTCCATTGTGATCCCAACAGCCATTTATGCTAGCTAGGCGTAGAAGGCATCAACAGGTTTCAACAACAGGCTCAACGTCTTCCAAATCCTGAAGATCCAATATTATGACCACATCACTAATGAAGAGGTGCTCCAGAGGAATGACATGTGCAAACTCTAACCCATTGTTGCACAAATAATACTTCGACTGGCTGGCCATGTCCTTTGCATGGAGAATGGTTGGATCCCAAAGATGGCAATGTGGTAGATACCTCCTGATGCCAAAGGACAGCGAGGACACCCTGAAATCCCTGGAGAAGAACATTCAAGCAAGACCTGAAGGCACTGAATATTGCATGGGAAGAGGCTGAAACATTCACCCAAGACAGGAAAAGCTTGAGAACACTTGTTGCCCAATATGCTACTTAACATAATGGATTTGATGCTGCTGCTGCTACTGTATATATATCCTGGGCTTCAGGGATAACAGAAAGCGAGACGTTTAAATAAAGAAATTAAGCTCTGAGTAGAACTACATTGTGAATAGAACTTTGGTTACTTTTTCATCTGCCCACTGCTTTTTGAATTAGAAGAGAGGCGCTGTCCCCTCTATGCACATTAATAAAAATAAAACTACTTTGGTGCTTTTAGGTGTGCTGTATGTTAATGTGTGTTGATTACTGCATCCCGTTAGTTAATGATCATACCAGACTATCAGCTTGTCTGAGAGAATACTAATGTCATTTATTCAATTTATTAATTTCTGTACCTTTGGCAATTTCAGTTCAACCACTTTTGTTCTTGACAATTAGAAGATGAGTCTTCTATTTAAGAAAGGTAGCATATATGTCTGTGAAGGATGCCCTTTACTTAGTGGTACCAACTAAAGGAAAGAGACATATGCTGAACTATTATATAGTTGTATGAAATCTGCTGGCAGCCATTTTGGATGCTAATTGTTCACGTAGAGAGAGAGTGCGTGTTTGTGTGTGTGAATATCTTCCTTATCAGTTACACATACCAGCATGTTTGCCTCACACAAATGAAAGCTTTCCCATTAAATGTCTGGAGGATGGGGGGATTATGCAAAATAGTTTGGAATATTTAGATTTTTCTCAGGGCTGAGAAACATAGCTGGGAAGCTTGTTGCTTTGGATATCCCAGTGGGTCTGTTTTGTGTGAAAACATTTGGGTGCACTTTTCCTTCAGGCAATGACACTTTGACCTAATGGAAAGGGTATTTCCCAGAGAATATTTCCCCCTGCCCCCAGAGGTCATTTTGTTTCATGTGACAGGCTGGTTCTAATAGATGTTATCCCACAATAACTCTCCTATTTCCTGAGGCCATCCCATCTGAGTATTTCTTTTAGCTCAGAGCAGGAGAAGTCTGGGAAACTAAGTCCTTCCCTCCACCCTGGGCTGAGGGATATTTGAAGCTTGGGTGTGGAAGGCAGTTTTGAACTCAGCATAAAATGGAAGTTGACACAGTCCACATCTGGTTTCCGGCTGCCTGTCTGGCTTCAGTTCAAGATTCCATAAAACTGAAAGATTGACTTCTCCATATCAGGTGCTCTGGGATCTACTACAGCTTTTCCTTTGTCTCAGAACAAAGAAAAGAATCTGACTGGGGTAGTAACTCCCTGAGATACATAAAGACATTGGATGACTCCAGGGAGCTAGAAGATGCAGTAAAACATACAAAAATTGTATTTCTTTTCTGGGCTTCAAGGAGGAGATAAGATTCTGCAGGGGAACGTCATTATTTCTGATGTTAAGCAGCATGTGGAGTCCATTTCAATGGGACTTCTAGGTATGTGTATTTAGCTTGGATAAGATTGTACCTTCAGTGGCCCTACTCCAAATCTAATCACATGAGAATGGGAATAGGGATATGCATTCAGGTACACATCATAATATTCATCCTTTCCTTGAAGGGTTGGTCCAGGTACATGAAACTATTTTAAGGTGCTGACAAGCGTAGCATGTTAAAAAAGAGCAAAATAGTTAACATATAGTATTTATGGTATGCTGCTTGAAATCATGCCATGGATATTCCTTGCATATAAATGTTGAATATGAATGTTGCTGTGGTTCCCCTTTACTGTTACAAAGTGAGTCACAATGTGAGAGATGGTTTGCACTGTGTGTCCTAGAGAGAAGGGATTTGAACTGGGTATCCCAGATGAATAGGTGGTGCTTTGTCGGCATGTTGGCTGTTTTAGCCGATGTTAATATTTCAATGGAGCAAGACACAACCATGACTTACAGCAACCTTGTAGAGTTTTTTCAAGGCAGGAGACATTCAGAGGTGATTTGCTATTGCCTCCCTCTGAATCCACGACCCAGGTATTCGTTGGAGGTCATAAAGATTTTTTATTTTTGTTAGATATCTTCCATGGGAGTGGAGTATAGCTCATATGATAACCCTCCTGGATAAGGCTGATGGGTCATGTAGCCCAGCATCTCCCCCCCCCTCACACCACACTTTGGCCCGCCAGGTATCTCTGGAAGGCCTACTACAAGCACCGTCTGGAGGCAAAAGCCATCCCCTGTGGTTGCCCTTCAGGAACTGGTTAACTCCAGTAACCCCAACAAAAGGTGAGAATCTTTAATTAATTAAAGGCAGTTTTTCTGCAAAGGTTTTGTGTAAGAGGCTTAACATATTCAGTTAATATGTTAAAAATTGCAATTTGTGACAGTTTGAGTTTCCAGTCTTTCTTATCCATAATGTCAGATTGTGAGCTGTGAGGTGGTCATGTTGCCATGTTAAGTTAGCAGCACAAGACTTTCTATGGAAAATAGGTACTAGTAAGGTTTAAATAGCATTAGAAATCAGGGAAGGGTGTTATTTTGTCACTTCTCTTCATGTCAGAAATCTTTCAACACCTTTTGTTTTTTAGGGTTACCAAACCTGCCTTCCAGTCCCTGTTTTATTTAATAACAGTTAGTTCCAGTTAGAGCTGTTCAAACAACTACTGGTTTGGCTTACATGGAAGAAGAAGTGAAAGAGTTTGGATTCATACCCCCCCCTCCTATAAGGGGCTTATAATCTCCTTTCCCTCCTCCCCAACAAACACCTTGTGAGGTCGGTGGGGCTGAGAGGAGCTCCAAAGAGTTGTGACTTGTCCAAGGTCACCCACCTGGTGTGTGCTGGAACTAATAGGAACTACAACAGTTCCATGGCCTTGGCCTTGTAGAATAAGTGGCTACTGTGTAAACTCAGAGCAACCTTTCGATATGAACATTGGTACCAACCATTTAGGGGATCAGTCAGAAGCCTTGCAACTCAATGGGTGATTCTGCACAGGCTAAATATAATGGGTTCAGGCCCTTTTAAAAGCATCATGCGGGAGAAGTTTCCACAGAACTCCCCGCCCGGCAAATGCTTCTAACCTGTTATATTTGGCTAAACCCAGGTTAAATGAAAGTTGCTGAATCAGCTATTTTTTCTTCAACCCAGGTTTCAGATGCTTCCCTGCTTGTCTGCGAACTACAGCAAGCCGGAAGCATTCTATTCCCACCCTGCCATCCACCACTATGGTGGATTCCCCAGGTGGCCACCATTAGAGTGGATGTTGTGCCAGTAAGTGGGAGGGAGATTCTCGGGTGGGGGTGGATTCTTGTGTGGAGTGGATTCTTTGGTGGGGGAATTCTTGGCTGTGCTGTTCGAAGGGGAAACATGGCATTTCCCACACGAACCATACTGCCTCCAGCCGCCGGGATCCCAGTGATCTCAGCTGGCCCCTGCACCCGCAAGCGGTGGTACAGGCAACATGGGCTCATTTAACCTGTTAGCGTTGCCTTTGCAGACTCAGCCACTGAGAATGGTAAGCAAGGTAAGTTCACTAGGTGCTCCATGTTGAAAGTTGTGCGTGTCTATACCAGGTAGCTAGTAAGTGACACAAGTACATTTAGAGAGCAGAGTGCAGAAGCTGTCTAAAGAGTCTCTTCTCTCTGTGGCTGCTGCCTGTGAGCGTGGCAACCCCTATTGCCTGCCACTGGGTTCTTTGTGTCATCCGGACTGTGTGAAAAAGGGTGAAGGCTACACATTGATTTCCTTGTCAGTCCCCACCTCTCCCTCCCTTGATTGACTCGATGAAGAACAATGTTGATTGGAAAATAATTGCAATAATAATAGAGATATTTACTCCTGAGTAACTAGGCGATACAACCCGGGCAGGAAGCCAGAAGAATCTTGAAGGGCAAAGCATGGAAATCAATGGCTTGAGACTGCTAGAGCAGCTGTCGAGTTGGGAGGAGGGAGCAAAGGTGAGGAGCAGTGGTGTGAACAGAGAAGATGAAGATGCCAGGGAGGATAGTTTGTGGGTGTGCTCTCACAGAAGAGGGTTGTGTAGGGTTATGTAAATGTTGGGATGGTATGATGGCTGCCTCTGGTAAACTAGTTTAAATTTTACCTCAGTCACTAGGCAGGCAGGCTGTCATCTCTTAGTCCCTCTAGCTGATAGATAAGCATAATAACATTGATCTTTTAAAAACATAATTCTTGGTATAGGTATGTGAAACCAGTGGCTGCTGCACATCAAAAGTGTTAGTGCTCAAAGTTCCAATACTTCCCTACCCCTCAACACTTTTTACCTCATCTTCACACTCCTCGGCCCTCTTCCAGCCATGACCGGGCCTTCCTACCTTCATTTAAATTTGAGGAAAACCCAGTCAACTTGCGGCTGGCTATTTATTCCCTTATCTAGACTGGCAACTAAAAATGGGTGAAAAGGATCTTACTAAGGCTCAACAATGAATCTGCGGATGTCTGATACAAGTAAAAAAAGGACTCCTGTGACATATATTGCTGGGTCCAGTAGGGCATTTTGGATGGAACAGATTTACTCATGCTACTATCCCAGGGCACTGTTTTGATTTGTGAATGTTTCAAAACAGTGTCTCTGAGTGTGTGCAAAATGTATTTCCATCATCACTCAATAAAGCAGTCGGTTTCCATTTCTCTGATTTTGTTTTGTTTGTTTGTTTGTTTGTTTGTTAGCCACCCTCTCGAAGGAGACCTCAGGGTGGCGTACAACATAACTAAAAGCATAATAACAATTAATATAACATTAAAACCAATAATAACACATTCTAATTAATATATCAGAGAAAAAAGTTGTTTTAAAAACTCAGATGGCTATAAAAGCCCTCCCTTCGAACCCAACCCCCAAGCCCACCAGAGGCCAGGACGATGGAATTACATTCAGCCCAACTGACCAAATGCATGGCAGAACAGGTCTGTTTTGCAGGCCCTGTAGAAACTTGTCAACTCTTGTCAACTGCCTCCCGAAGAACCAAAGGGGAAGGGCAGGTCTATCTCCTTGGAAAGGTTGTTCTGTGGTTGTGGTCTGGTTGAAAAAACCTCTGGAGTCATGGTACACTTCATGACAGCAGAACTTGTGAAGCAGCTTGGCATGTTGGTGGCTGAGATTAATATGGAACATCTGCTAGCCACTGCTGGGAGAGCCTAACATCAGTGGCACAGAAGCGCTTCCCACAGTAAGCCATTCTGTATGCTGTTGTCAATTTGCAGGAGAGTCACCACAAAACATCTGTTATACCGATCAAACTGTAATGTGTACATGCCCTTGATGGATGTGGGTGAAATTATCAGAGGCCATTTTCTTCTACCACACTACTACTACTAGCTTTCCTGGTCAGACTTAGGAGGTATTTAGTGAGGATGTTACTTTCTCAGACCTGGTTCACTGGTCTGACTTTTCCTACTATTTACCCCCAGTTTCTTCATCCACGATCCATCTTGTCTAAGGAGTATATTTAGAAAAGCCATAGAGCAAGGTGTCGCGTTCCCTCCTATACTGACATTTGGCTGAGTCTAGGCTGCTAGGTTGGTTTATGTCCTGCTCCAAAGCATGCATTATCTAATCTGTAACAAATGAAAGGCTGTCATTCTGTGCCTGCAGGAAATATATTTTGATTCCTTCCAAAGTAGAACTTTCCTTTTCTAGTCCATACTTCAGCATCAACTAGTGAGGTGAAGCATTAGCTTGTGCTTTGGTGTTGGTGGATGGGAGGCGAATGCAGGCTTAGTCCAGGCTGAAAATGACTTGTGGGTATAGAGTACACCTGAAAAAAGTGAACAGAAGAAGTGCTGTTAACAAGCAGCATAGCTAGTGGGCTGTGGCTCAGTAGGAGAATATCTGTTTGGCATTCCAGGTTCAAGCCAGCATCTGCAATTAAAAGGACCAGGCATACTAGGTGATAGGGAAAACTTCTGTCAGAAGACCCTGAAGAGCCAGTCTGACTTGATGGACCAACAGCCTGTGGTTCACTATAAGGCAACTTCATGTGTTTAAGCAAACCCCTGTCCTTACTACTGCTAAATCCCATTAAATCCTGTTTAGAAGATTAAGGCCTAAATGAGGTGAACTTTCCTGCTGCTGGGAGGGTGCCTTCAAAGAGACTCTCAGTGAATTCTAGCCCTTTTGACAAATGGAGCTTGAAAGCCACTGTGTGTGTCTTGACCAAGCTCTTAATTTCTAGTTTTACCCCTGGAAGCAATTAAGTCCACTGTAAAAACAATTCCAGTTCTTTCCTTCTTACAAATGTTTGGATTCTGTTTAAGAAGTCCTTCCAAACTTATTCCCCTAAATGTTGTGCTCACTCCCCATCCCTTTGGGGGTCTGCCCTGTTTCTTACAATTCCTTGCCGCCTTGGAGCAGACAGTTAATTAGCAATAGATTGGGAATGACCTGCTTTCTGTAGCCTATCTGCAGAAGGGAGTGTTTTACAAGTTAAATTCTTGGTAGAAGGGTAGCACTACTGTCATGTTTGTTGCTCAAGTAGGAAAATTGGCTGGGGCTGCCTAGGAACAAATTCACTGATGGATTTTATTCTGGCTGAGGGATCTGCACCTTGCTGTGTGTGTGTATCTGCTGCACAGCAGTATGCAACCGGAGGAGCTCTGTACTGCAGATTATCACAGTCTCTGTCTGCTGGCATTTGCTCATCAGGAGTGCTGCTGTTGTTGCTGACGGTCATCCCGTATCACACTGTTCCTAACTTACGAGATTCCGGGTTCTTTGGGAACAGTTCTACTGCCATGGATGGAGATGCAAACTGTCATGTTTCCCTGCTACATGCAGACACACTGTCTGATTTCTTTTGTCAGTATTCAGTTCCAAGGGTCGAGCACCATAAGTTCCCAAATTCATAATGGGAAGTCCCACAAGTCCAGAGACCCAAGCCAAGGTTAAGACAGAGCAGATTCAGAGCAGAAACCACAAGGTCAGTAGCAATTGGACACATTGCTTTCATGCAGATGTACACTTTCCAATTACTTATAAACACTGTTCTGCTCAGACGACCTGTAATGCTGTGCACCTGCCTCAGACCTGCTCCTGCGAATACTCATCCAAGTTGTCCGTGCAGGGTTGGCTGGGCTGTCAATTACACACTTTTCCTCCTGCCCTGTAGGGCCCTGTGTGATCTCCCCTATGCCTTCTTTGAGGCTCTGGTGATAAGGGCAGTGAATAGACTGACATCTGGCTTTCCGCAGCCAGCTCAGAGCTGGAGGGCTGAGGAATCACTGTGATGACTCCCTGGCTGTGAGTTCAAGTCCGGCCCTATGGGGGCTGCTTCTTCCTGTACCACTTCTTTCTCTGGCTTTGGGCAGGAGCCAGGTGTATCTGTTGACTCTGCATTGAAGGAGTCTTCTCCTTGCCTGGCTGGTCCATGTCACTAGTGTGGACATAGGGATGAATAAAGGGAAAGAAAGATTGCTCTGTTGCTTAATGTCATGGCCTTGCCCTGCTTCCAGTGCTGCTGCAGAGAAGATGATCTCCAGCAATCTACCGGTGACTGACTGAAGTCCCGCAAGGACCTTAATGAATTCTTAACTCTGTTCAGCTGTGCAGTTGCTCACATACGAGAAAGGTCTCTTGGAGGCAAGTTAATCGTTTGGTTAGTCCTAGTCAGTGCTATGAGAAATTGGCCAGGAGAAAAGAAAGGTTGTTAATCAGGGATAGCTCCTTGAAGTTAACAGCCACTGAACGAGCAACTGTGAGATCATATCCTGACTCTGGCGCTTCCCATGTTCTGTCCAGGAAGGAAAGGCTCGTGCGGTCCTGAGGGGGGCCACAGAAACCAGGCAGGTGTTCCTCTCTGGAGTCATATCCTCTTCTTTAGCTCAAACTGTTTCTCCATCCCCAAGTCCCCAGGCTCATTCTTTGCGTCTGTCGACAATAATTTATACTAGATGTGACTGCACCAGAGATGGGTTTTATGGTGAGAGCCAGGATAGTGTTATGGACACTCACTCGCTTCAGCCTCCTGCAGCTCTGCTGATGCAGCATCCCCACTTGGTTCTGGGGTCATGTTTGGAGCCTGTGAACAAGCTCACACAAGGGTCGTTTGGGGCTTTCCCCTCCCTTCCCCAAAAGTTTGACTTCGTTGCAAGCTGGCCAAAATCCAGCATTCCCCTCCTCTGCAGGGAGATTAATAGCCCTCAGCAGCCCTGGCTTGGGAAGAAAGGGGCCATTGTGTTCTATCTGTTTCTTTCGTGGCGGATAGGGATGAAGACGATTAGCAGGGAGTGAGTAGGTTGCTGCAGCTTGCCACCAGCTCATGCCTGGCCCAGTGCCTGGCAATTAGGGGCGGGAGGGCAGGAATGCGAGGAGCTCTGAATGCTTGATCAGTTGTTGGCTCGGCCTCTGCCAAACCTCCTTGTTCAGGTGTACAATTTTTACAAAATAGATCATGGTTTGACTGGTTGTATGGGATGGTTCACCTGCTGGAAGAAAAAAGCTTTTCAATGGTTGGGATTTCATAATAATCCTAAACTTGTGTTTGGGGTGATACCAAATGCTCCTAACTTCTGGAGGCTAAGAATATTGCTCTTCGGCTTGCCATTCCCAGGCCGGGGCCTTGACATCTTCCCTCTGCTGAAAATTCTATTTTCTCCTAAGAATGGAAGGGAAATTAAGGAAAGCTTTGCTGTTTGATGACAGAGGAAAAGCTGAAAGGAAGCCACTTTTCAAAATTGCCAATGCAGCGTCTGAAGTATAATGGGACTCTCATTTTGTAAAACAGCTTCCTTGTAGCCCATGTCAATGTGGTCCTGTTTAAATAGCACCTCTGTTTGGAGGAAGGTATCTGGAAACAACCTGCCCATGCAAATGGCGCTGTTGTTTCTTTTGACAAATAGTCCAAATCTGTACCCTTTGTCAATTTTTACTTCAGTTCATTTGGGGGAATCCATTAAGATGAATACATGAGGAAAGGCTGGGGTTCTTGGAAATGTTTAGTTTGGAGAAGAGGAGATTGAGGGGGGGCGTGATTGCTCCTTTTAAGCATTTGAATGGCTGCCACTTTGAGGAGGGGCGGGAGTTGTTCCTATTGGCAGCAGAGGTAGGACTTGCAATTATGGGTATAAATTATGGGCAGAAAGGTTCTGACTGGATACTAGGATTTTTTTTTTTTACAGTAAGAGTTTTGCAACAGTGGAATGAGCTATTAAAGGAGCTGATAAATTCTCCCTTACTGGCAGTCTTTCAGCAGTGGCTGGACAGGCGGCTTGCGTGGGATTCTCGAGTAGACTGATCCTTCATTGAGCAGGGGGTTGAACTAGATGGCCTTTATGCCCTGCCTAATTCTATGATTCTATAGAAGTACAGCTCACCAATGACTGGTTCTGTGGAAATTTTACACCAAAATAAACAGGCATTGCAGTTTAATCAATCAAATCTCACGGAACTTGAAAATGCTATTAAATTACCAATTCAAGAATACAAAAGAGGCAGATTGCCCAGTGACCTTTTAGAAAGTTGGATCTCAAGTTGCAGTAAGCAATATGGGATATGAGTTTGTATGCTGAATATTGGTTGTTGCACTGGTTCTACACTGAGCCGATTTTAATAGTTATAATTTTGTTTCTTCTTGTTCCTTTTCATTCTTACTTGCTTGATAGAGTTGATCTATGGTTCTGATAGCTCCAGTGAGGTCAGTATGCCAGCCACTCATGGAGCTCAGCTGAAGCAACGTTCATATCTTCAAACTGGACACTCCTAAACCAGGGGTCGGTAACCTTTAACACCCAAAGAGCCATTTGGACCAGGTTTCCACGGAAAAGAAAACACTTGGAGCCGCAAATACTTTTTTGACATCTAAAATGAAGATAGCAGCTGTATATATTCTCATGCGGGGAAAAGTTCACTTCTTTGAGGCCCATTTTTACCCATCAAAGCAAAAAAAGGGTTTTTTTAAAAAAGCCTGTCGTTTTGTACATGATTCAAATGACCAGCAATAGAACACCCATTTCACCCATTTCTCCTTTCGTGTGTTTGCAAGACACTGATTGTGCCCCCCAAAAGACCCCCCTCAAATTCCCCTTGGATGGTTGATCAAAATTGGTGCCTTTAATGGGGTTGTCAAATTCCAGGGGGGGGCTGAACTCCCCGGAGAAAATGTCTGCCATGGAGGGTGGACTCGACAGCCATATTCCTCACTGAGCATGCCCCCCACCCTGTTCCCAAAAGCCACAGCTTCTGAGAATCTACCCCCAAATGTCGTGGGAGTTGGCAACCCACGACAACCATGGTTGAGGAGGATCCCAGCCTTCCTCCCTGCCACTATCTACAAGCTTACCCTCCACTGGCTTACTCTGAAGTAAAGCTTCCAAGATCCACATGCAAGGCTTTCCCCATGCGCTCCTGCCCTCCTTGGCAATGCAGAAGCAAACAATTCCCACCCCCCCCCCCCCCCCCCTCAAACAACCCCCACGAGTGCAACCTTGCAGGGCTGCAGGTAATAACTCATTTAAAACCTGACATCGTCTTTCTCACCTGGACTCAGCCAGGCTGCCATCTGCCAGGAAAGTCCCTGGAGCTCAGCGGAGCTGCTGGGGGGCCTGCAACCCAAGGCAGCACTGCTGGGGTCCCCATGTGGTCCCGCCTCCCAAGAAGGACCCGGGCGAGGGGGAAATGAGGCCACCCAAAACAGAGTTACCCCTGACCCCACATTCAAGGGGGGCGGACTGAGGTTAGGATTGCGCTGAAAATCTGCGCTCCTGCAACTCCCTCCCATTTCCAGCCCTTCACTGCTGACCTGTTCAAGAGGATCCACCAGCAGTGCTCTGCCCCCACCCCACGTCGTCATCACCGGCATCAACCAACCAGGCAGCTGAGACAGTGCCGGAAGTGGCTTGGGATAGCCGTCTCAGGCTGTGCCTCTCAAGAAACAGGGACTCTTTCCCATTAACCCTTAGGGCGACTCTCCAAAGGAGACTGAGAGGACCCAAGCCACGTGGAGCTGCAGTACAAGGGTGAAAGAGCTGCATGCAGCTCCAGAGCCACGGGTTGCAGACCTCTGCTCTAAACTTTGGCCATTGTGAGAGGAGAACATTGTACCAAGGTCACGTCTCCAGTTCTCAGGGACTATATGAAATTGACATCTGTCAAAGAGACAGAGGTATAGCTCTAAAATTAATATGAATGCCATTTAATAAATGCACCTGGTTCTCCTTCCTGGAACTTCGCTAGGGCCTCTGGGTTAGGTACAGTGTAGCGGCAGCAGACTGGAAGGTGGTATTGTATGTTATACAATGATTCCCCAAAAGAGGGTCTCCAGTTTCTTATTCTCACAGCCCTGAATGTACAGCTGAGTTTTATTATGTTTTCTCACAAAAAATGTCCTCCCTGCCATGGAGCTAACATTTGGGGGCCTGTACTGGGGCAGCTATTTGCTTTAATGGTTTCAGATTTGTCTGGTTTCTCCCCTGAATTTTACTTGCTGACAGTTGAGCAGAAGCTATGTTTTGAGCGCTCTGTGTATATATGGATATGAAGAGATCAGCGTGTTTTGTGGTGTGCATGGTAAGGCTAAAGATTGTTCAAAGGAAGATGATGAATGCCTGGATTGAAGGTGGCATTTGCTGTAGGCAGAGATTTGTTTGGCACCATGTGGGCATGACTGTAGGTAAAGGACACATGTGGTCAGGATGCAGAGTGGCATTCTGTGATGGAAATAGGCCTTCTGTTTTACAAAAAGCATCAAGGAAAGCAAAGCAGTAGGGGTTCAACTGCAAGCAATGCTCACAGGTAAATCAAAAACAGGAAGTCTCCCTAGTTTGAACACCATTGAAAGTGACGCTGTTGGGGGTGGATTCCACTGGAGGTGTTTTGTGAGAGATGATACTGACATTTGTTTGGTAAATGATTTGCTGGGGGTGATTTGTGAGAGATTTACATGCTTAATACCCACTTGCACTGGCTTCGAGCTGTTTCTCAGCCTAACAACCTACCTCATAGGAATGGTGTGAGGACAAAATTAGGAAAGAGAGTTGGTGGGGAGAGAGACATGTATGTTTTGCTGGGGGTGGGAGGTGTTTTGTGAGCTGGTGCAAAAAAACATTGTTTGGTCGTGGTGGGGGAGGGTGGCCGCCCTTATGGGGTGTATGTGTGCCAAACTCAGGTTTTGTCCCAGGGCTCCAGTTTGCCTAGATACGCCTCTGGCCCCAACCATCAGTCAGACTATAGAAAGGACCAGCATAATTGGCCCTGCCTTTGTGGTGCTGGGCCTATTTATTTATCCATTTATTTAAAACATTTATATACTGCCTTTCCTCCCAAATAGGGTCCCTAAGGCTGTGAACATCAAACCATTAAATAAAACCTATAAGCATGCGTAACACAATAAGGGAGGAGTGCCAATAACAATAATTGGGGGGATGCAAAACAAAACAAAACAATCTCCATCTGCTGGCGGGAGACAATAGAGGGAGACAGATAAATATCTTTGGGGAGGGAGTTACAAAGTTGTGGCTCCAGAACTGAGAAGGCCCTTTCTGAGGTTACCATCCATTTAGCCTCAGGGGATGAGGGCACCCAAAGCAAGGCCTTCCAAGACGATCTGCACAATGGATAGGGAAGTTCATAAGCAGTGGTGTAGTGCCAACGGGCCAGGGGTGTGTGACACCCTGTGCGCACACTGGGACGAGGACAGTCCGGCAGAGCTGTAGCTAGACCAGAGTGCGCCCGGCGCACACTCTGGCTTTTGCACACACACCCCCCCGTGGCGCCCCCATTAGTTTCAGTTTGTTAGCCCTCACCCATTCCAAAACTGCCTCCAGGCACCTGTTCACGGTTTCCATAGCCTCCTTGAAATGTCCTGGAAGTGCAAGTTAGAACTGAGTGTCATCCACATATCAGTGGCAACTCAGCCGAAATCTCCAGCTGACCTCTCCCAGAGGCATTATGTAGATGTTGAAAGCAGTACCACGACTGAAGCCATTAAAAAGTTGTATATGTAGGTTGTCTTTATTTTGATAGGCGTGAGAAGTTAGGGGTACTTCAGAGGGCTGTCCTTAATCAAGCAGAACTGGGTTTATGGACAACTTCCCACTCAGATTGCAAGGGTGGGTAGTGTCTCTTGGTGGGATTGAGCACGTGACATGAGTGGGCAAGGGACAGAATTTCCAATATTTCCAGGTAACTCTGCAGCTTTTGCGGTCCCAAGCTGAGAGAATGCTGAAAGTTTAGCACACTTGCCTGGTGCAGCAGCTAAGGCCCACTCATGCAGAGTGGGCTCATTAATAATGTTCATTTCAAATCAGCTTAGATTAACCAGTGTCATATCTGTCAGTGTTGGTGAGCTGTTAGAGTTTGTTGCTCTTATGAACATTGATTTAGATTAAGTATCTCCCTTGCCTTTTTTTTCCTTTTGGCCTTATTACGCTCATATAATTAAAGTTCCGATATTTTCTGGCTTGCAGCAAAGCTAGGTCCAGGATGGAAATCTTGCTTGCATTAATCTCTATTAAATGGGAATTTATTTCTCAGAATGGAGGGCAGCGTCCCGCCTCTCCCCAAATATGTTATTGCTACAGGGAAACTATCTGAGAGGAGGGCTTCAACGATAAACCCCTTGGGCTTCGCTGGGAAACCTGACTGATAAGGAGCTTGGCAGATAGCCCCACATCTTTGAGAGAACTGAACCTCCGGGATAATTGTCTGTGTTAAAATGGATTACTCCACAGACCCATGGAATTAACAGTTTGGTTTCGGTAAGCAGGAAAATGCCCCTCTGAGCTGCTTACCGTTTAGTAAACAGAGTGGCAGCTCAAAAGCAGCATGTCACAGTGATGGCTGTGCGGATGGCAGCGGAAGTTTTCAAAACAAGAGGTCTGAGTCTACCTCAAATTGGTTCTGGCAAGTTGGGTCATCCGTGTGTGGCAAACTGAGAGAGCTATCTACCCTTGGCTTGATCAAGAGATCCAAGAGGCAACATTAGTGTCCTTCCATCTCAGGTGCTTCTATAAAAAGCTTATTTGGAACAAAGTTCATCTTCTCCTTTTGTGCACAACCCTTTTGCAAACCTCTCTAAAAACCCTTTGTTCTTCAAGACTTTTCTGTTGTGATCAGGGCCCCCTTACCTTTGCAAAGGCTTTAATGTGTGGTTCCACTCCCTCACAAAACTACGCTCATAACATTAGCAGTTCTTAGATTTTTTTTAAAATGGGGCCCACTTCTAAACTTATGGTAGTTCTGATAATGCATTTACAGAATAACTCCATTGTACTTTCTTCCTTCATGACATAATACTTGGAATCTCACATGTTAACACCAAGCAAGTTTATATGTTTTAATGCTTTTTGTTTTGCCATCAAGTCACAGCTGACTACTAGTGACTCCTGAGGGTTTTCAAGGCAAGAGACATTCAGAAGTGGTTTACGATTGCCTGCCTGTGTGTCATGACCCTGGTATTTTGTGGCGGTCATGCTTTATAAGAGTTAACAACTTAAGCCTGAAAAGGTAAATTACATACATATGAAAAATCACATGAGACAGCTCAGTTGGTTGCACCACAAAAACCACCAAGGTCGTATGCATCTTGGCCCATAGAGTTTTCTTCGGTGGTCACAGTATGGTGGCCCTAATATTTATAACATTGTTTTTTAATTATTATGGCTCAACATTCCAGGTTTGCAGCTTGTTTCATGGTTTGGGTATAGCTCCCTTTGTTTTGTTGGACATTGCACACCTGACATTTTTATGCCTTTCCATGACAGCAACTGACTTTGCATCTGCAGGTCTTCTGTGCTGACACACACGAGACTGCACAGGCCAGCCATGGGGGTTGGATTTTCAAAGCTTCTAGAAGATTCAGCATTCAGACATACTCCCCATCCCCTCTGTCACAAGCCTTTTCCCACCTGAACTGAGCCAGCCCAACAGGACTGTGAGATCTGTGTGCAGAATGAACCCACTTGCCTATCGCCCTCTTTTGCTCTTGGGCAGATCAAAGGTGATGGAGGTGGGGAGAGCTTACCGCCCTCAGTATTCCCCGTGGCTCCAACTTTGACTCAGGACGGAAGGGAGGGGGAGTGCACCTGAATGCTGAATCTTCTAGAAGCTTTGAAAATCTAATCTCCATAGATGACCAGCACCTGCACGGTCCCATGTGTGCTTGCACATAAGACATTTGAGGAACTACAGTTACAAGTAGGTTGTATCCTTGCTTTCTTCTCTGTTGGATGGGAAGCGTAGTTTCTAGCCCCTTGTGATACCTAAGGATCTTCTGAAATCATGATGACACAACTTTTTGAACATTTGTGATCCATTTGTGGAACATGATATGTCATTATGAAGTTGCTTCTAGTACATGATAACTGCGGTGAAGATATAGGTGAAGTTTAGCTATGTATACATACAGAACAAGCTGAGTAGTGCAGGGTCTCATTTCCCATTATTTCTTTGGTTTCTAAATCATTCAGGGCTGGACCATAAACTTTAACTTGTGGGAGAAATCCTTAGACATGTGTTACTCGAATGAATGCTGTTTTTAATCCCTGCTGGCTCACTTGGCTATTGAATCCTTTTTCCTTCTTGTCATAAGCTCCTACAAGTGGTGCAGAGACATGTCACTTCATCTCCCCTGCTACATCCTGTAATGGTTGTGTCTCGATGGTGAGGAAAGTGGTTCCCCTCTGTGAAAAGGTTCGGGAAATGTTTGGGATCAGAGTTGTCGGGTACATGGAGAAACGATTCCAAATCATTTGGCTTTCAGATCTGACGAAGCCTTTCGCCCCCCTACTGAGGCACGTGGCAGAGCGGTGTTAGCTGAGCCTCCCTATTAAATGTTTCCCGCTGATGTCTGAATGTTCAGCCTCTGTTCTCTCCATCGGCTTTGTCTTGGATGCTCTGTCTGAGCCCTGCTGGGGTTTTGGGAGCACAAACCAAAGCAGAGTTCTTCTATTATGAGTCAAAAGCAAAGTGCATGGAGATTGAAATGCGCCGTGCTGGATGCCCAGCGCTGCCACAGTCCAGTGCAAAAATCCACACACACTCACGCACACACACTGAGAAAGTGTAGTTGCATGACCTACAGCATTCTTATTGGCAAAATTGGATGAAGACAAAGACTAGCTAATCTAGTTTGTGTTCTGTGGCTAATGGAAAGAGGAATTGTGTCCTGCTTCTTATTTCTGTTTTTGAGGGATTGGCAGTGGAGTGATTTTTATCACAGAGATCATGTCCCTTTTGGCTCATTCCTGTCTGACTGTTGCAAATCTTATGGTTAATAGGGCAACCAAGCAATGGACGGCAGTGTGGAAAGGAAGGAATGTCTGTGCGGATTTCGAAATAATACCTTCCTTCTTTCAAGGGATACCCTTGAAGTTCACTTTCCCCGTGTCTTCCAGCAGGTGTCAGTACCAAGCACAAAGCAGGAGCTTGGGGAAGGACAAGTGGGGAGAGGGGGGGGGGCTTTGAAATTCAGTGCCATAAATAAGCCTTCCTTTTGCGCTGCTTCTCTGCAGCACGTTAGCCCCGTGGAACTGGGAAGGGTTCCCCTGAAAAGACTGCAAAGTGTGTTTCAGGCAGATAAGTCTTTGCCTTTGAAGTATGGCAGTGGACTAAAGCGCCCGCCTCTTGTTGTTGCTGCGAGCAACTGAGAATTAATCACAGCCA